>NW_027363179.1:0-242500 GCF_046119375.1 Phyllobates terribilis
ACATACAGTCCTGTACATAGTATGATGGCTCCACATACAGCCCTGTACATAGTATGATGGCTCCACATACAGCCCTGTACATAGTATGATGGCTCCACATACAGTCCTGTACATAGTATGATGGCTCCACATACAGCCCTGTACATAGTATGATGGCTCCACATACAGCCCTGTACATAGTATGATGGCTCCACATACAGCCCTGTACATAGTATGATGGCTCCACATACAGCCCTGTACATAGTATGATGGCTCCACATACAGCCCTGTACATAGTATGATGGCTCCACATACAGCCCTGTACATAGTATGATGGCTCCACATACAGTCCTGTACATAGTATGATGGCTACACATACAGCCCTGTACATAGTATGATGGCTCCACATACAGCCCTGTACATAGTATGATGGCTCCACATACAGCCCTGTACATAGTATGATGGCTCCACATACAGCCCTGTACATAGTATGATGGCTCCACATACAGCCCTGTACATAGTATGATGGCTCCACATACAGTCCTGTACATAGTATGATGGCTACACATACAGCCCTGTACATAGTATGATGGCTCCACATACAGCCCTGTACATAGTATGATGGCTCCACATACAGCCCTGTACATAGTATGATGGCTCCACATACAGCCCTGTACATAGTATGATGACTCCACATACAGCCCTGTACATAGTATGATGGCTCCACATACAGCCCTGTACATAGTATGATGACTCCACATACAGTCCTGTACATAGTATGATGGCTCCACATACAGCCCTGTACATAGTATGATGGCTCCACATACAGCCCCGTACATAGTATGATGGCTCCACATACAGCCCTGTACATAGTATGATGGCTCCACATACAGCCCTGTACATAGTATGATGGCTCCACATACAACCCTGTACATAGTATGATGGCTCCACATACAGCCCTGTACATAGTATGATGGCTCCACATACAGCCCTGTACATAGTATGATGACTCCACATACAGTCCTGTACATAGTATGATGGCTCCACATACAGCCCTGTACATAGTATGATGGCTCCACATACAGCCCTGTACATAGTATGATGGCTCCACATACAGCCCTGTACATAGTATGATGGCTCCACATACAGCCCTGTACATAGTATGATGGCTCCACATACAGTCCTGCACATAGTATGATGGCCCCACATACAGTCCTGTACATAGTATGATGACTCCACATACAGCCCTGTACATAGTATGATGGCTCCACATACAGTCCTGTACATAGTATGATGGCTCCACATACAGCCCTGTACATAGTATGATGACTCCACATACAGTCCTGTACATAGTATGATGACTCCACATACAGTCCTGTACATAGTATGATGACTCCACATACAGCCCTGTACATAGTATGATGACTCCACATACAGCCCTGTACATAGTATGATGACTTCACATACAGTCCTATACATAGTATGATTGCTCCACATACAGCCCTGTACATAGTATGATGGCTCCACATACAGTCCTGTACATAGTATGATGGCTCCACATACAGTCCTGCACATAGTATAATTGCTCCACATACAGCCCTGTACATAGTATGATGACTCCACATACAGTCCTGTACATAGTATGATGACTCCACATACAGCCCTGTACATAGTATGATGGCTCCACATACAGCCCTGTACATAGTATGATGACTTCACATACAGTCCTATACATAGTATGATTGCTCCACATACAGCCCTGTACATAGTATGATGACTCCACATACAGCCCTGTACATAGTATGATGACTCCACATACAGCCCTGTACATAGTATGATGGCTCCACATACAGTCCTGTACATAGTATGATGGCTCCACATACAGCCCTGTACATAGTATGATGGCTCCACATACAGCCCTGTACATAGTATGATGGCTCCACATACAGTCCTGTACATAGTATGATGACTCCACATACAGCCCTGTACATAGTATGATGACTCCACATACAGCCCTGTACATAGTATGATGGCTCCACATACAGCCCTGTACATAGTATGATGACTCCACATACAGCCCTGTACATAGTATGATGGCTCCACATACAGCCCTGTACATAGTATGATGGCTCCACATACAGTCCTGTACATAGTGTGATGACTCCACATACAGCCCTGTACATAGTATGATGACTCCACATACAGCCCTGTACATAGTATGATGGCTCCACATACAGCCCTGTACATAGTATGATGGCTCCACATACAGTCCTGTACATAGTATGATGGCTCCACATACAGTCCTGCACATAGTATGATGGCTCCACATACAGCCCTGTACATAGTATGATGGCTCCACATACAACCCTGTACATAGTATGATGGCTCCACATACAGCCCTGTACATAGTATGATGGCTCCACATACAGTCCTGTACATAGTATGATGGCTCCACATACAGTCCTGTACATAGTATGATGGCTCCACATACAGTCCTGTACATAGTATGATGGCTCCACATACAGCCCTGTACATAGTATGATGGCTCCACATACAGCCCTGTACATAGTATGATGGCTCCACATACAGCCCTGTACATAGTATGATGGCTCCACATACAGTCCTGTACATAGTATGATGGCTCCACGTACAGTCCTGCACATAGTATGATGGCTCCACATACAGCCCTGTACATAGTATGATGACTCCACATACAGCCCTGTACATAGTATGATGACTTCACATACAGTCCTGTACATAGTATGATGACTCCACATACAGCCCTGTACATAGTATGATGGCTCCACATACAGCCCTGTACATAGTATGATGACTTCACATACAGTCCTATACATAGTATGATTGCTCCACATACAGCCCTGTACATAGTATGATGGCTCCACATACAGTCCTGTACATAGTATGATGGCTCCACATACAGTCCTGTACATAGTGTGATGGCTCCACATACAGCCCTGTACATAGTATGATGACTTCACATACAGTCCTATACATAGTATGATTGCTCCACATACAGCCCTGTACATAGTATGATGGCTCCACATACAGTCCTGTACATAGTATGATGGCTCCACATACAGTACTGTACATAGTGTGATGACTCCACATACAGTCCTGTACATAGTATGATGACTCCACATACAGCCCTGTAAATAGTATGATGACTCCACATACAGTCCTGTACATAGTATGATGACTCCACATACAGTCCTGTACATAGTATGATGGCTCCACATACAGTCCTGTACATAGTATGATGGCCCCACATACAGTCCTGCACATAGTATGATGGCTCCACATACAGCCCTGTACATAGTATGATGGCTCCACATACAGCCCTGTACATAGTATGATGGCTCCACATACAGTCCTATACATAGTATGATTGCTCCACATACAGCCCTGTACATAGTATGATGGCTCCACATACAGTCCTGTACATAGTATGATGGCTCCACATACAGTACTGTACATAGTGTGATGACTTCACATACAGCCCTGTACATAGTATGATTGCTCCACATACAGCCCTGTACATAGTATGATGGCTCCACATACAGCCCTGTACATAGTATGATGACTCCACATACAGCCCTGTACATAGTATGATGGCTCCACATACAGCCCTGTACATAGTATGATGACTCCACATACAGCCCTGTACATAGTATGATGGCTCCACATACAGCCCTGTACATAGTATGATGGCTCCACATACAGCCCTGTACATAGTATGATGGCTCCACATACAGTCCTATACATAGTATGATGGCTCCACATACAGTCCTGTACATAGTATGATGACTCCACATACAGCCCTGTACATAGTATGATGGCTCCACATACAGCCCTGTACATAGTATGATGGCTCCACATACAGCCCTGTACATAGTATGATGGCTCCACATACAGCCCTGTACATAGTATGATGGCTCCACATACAGTCCTATACATAGTATGATTGCTCCACATACAGCCCTGTACATAGTATGATGGCTCCACATACAGTCCTGTACATAGTATGATGGCTCCACATACAGTACTGTACATAGTGTGATGACTTCACATACAGTCCTATACATAGTATGATGACTCCACATACAGTCCTATACATAGTATGATGGCTCCACATACAGTCCTGTACATAGTATGATGGCTCCACATACAGTCCTGTACATAGTATGATGGCTCCACATACAGTCCTGTACATAGTATGATGGCCCCACATACAGTCCTGTACATAGTATGATGGCCCCACATACAGTCCTGTACATAGTATGATGACTCCACATACAGTCCTGTACATAGTATGATGACTCCACATACAGTCCTGTACATAGTATGATGACTCCACATACAGTCCTGTACATAGTATGATGGCCCCACATACAGTCCTGCACATAGTATGATGGCTCCACATACAGCCCTGTACATAGTATGATGGCTCCACATACAGCCCTGTACATAGTATGATGGCTCCACATACAGCCCTGTACATAGTATGATGGCTCCACATACAGCCCTGTACATAGTATGATGACTCCACATACAGCCCTGTACATAGTATGATGGCTCCACATACAGTTCTCTACATAGTATGATGGCCCCACATACAGTCCTGCACATAGTATGATGGCTCCACATACAGCCCTGTACATAGTATGATGGCTCCACATACAGCCCTGTACATAGGATGATGACTCCACATACAGCCCTGTACATAGTATGATGGCTCCACATACAGCCCTGTACATAGTATGATGGCTCCACATACAGCCCTGTACATAGTATGATGGCTCCACATACAGCCCTGTACATAGTATGATGGCTCCACATACAGTCCTGTACATAGTATGATGGCTCCACATACAGCCCTGTACATAGTATGATGGCTCCACATACAGTCCTGTACATAGTATGATGGCTCCACATACAGTCCTGTACATAGTATGATTGCTCCACATACAGCCCTGTACATAGTATGATGGCCCCACATACAGTCCTGTACATAGTATGATGGCTCCACATACAGCCCTGTACATAGTATGATGGCTCCACATACAGTCCTGTACATAGTATGATGGCTCCACATACAGTCCTGTACATAGTATGATTGCTCCACATACAGCCCTGTACATAGTATGATGACTCCACATACAGTCCTGTACATAGTATGATGACTCCACATACAGCCCTGTACATAGTATGATGGCTCCACATACAGCCCTGTACATAGTATGATGGCTCCACATACAGTCCTGTACATAGTATGATGGCTCCACATACAGCCCTGTACATAGCATGATGGCTCCACATACAGTCCTGTACATAGTATGATGACTCCACATACAGCCCTGTACATAGTATGATGACTCCACATACAGTCCTGTACATAGTATGATGACTCCACATACAGCCCTGTACATAGTATGATGACTCCACATACAGTCCTGTACATAGTATGATGGCTCCACATACAGCCCTGTACATAGTATGATGGCTCCACATACAGCCCTGTACATAGTATGATGACTCCACATACAGTCCTGTACATAGTATGATGGCTCCACATACAGTCCTGTACATAGTATGATGACTCCACATACAGCCCTGTACATAGTATGATGACTCCACATACAGTCCTGTACATAGTATGATGGCTCCACATACAGCCCTGTACATAGTATGATGGCTCCACATACAGTCCTGTACATAGTATGATGGCTCCACATACAGCCCTGTACATAGTATGATGGCTCCACATACAGTCCTGTACATAGTATGATGGCTCCACATACAGTCCTGTACATAGTATGATTGCTCCACATACAGCCCTGTACATAGTATGATGGCCCCACATACAGTCCTGTACATAGTATGATGGCTCCACATACAGCCCTGTACATAGTATGATGGCTCCACATACAGTCCTGTACATAGTATGATGGCTCCACATACAGTCCTGTACATAGTATGATTGCTCCACATACAGCCCTGTACATAGTATGATGACTCCACATACAGTCCTGTACATAGTATGATGACTCCACATACAGCCCTGTACATAGTATGATGGCTCCACATACAGCCCTGTACATAGTATGATGGCTCCACATACAGTCCTGTACATAGTATGATGGCTCCACATACAGCCCTGTACATAGCATGATGGCTCCACATACAGTCCTGTACATAGTATGATGACTCCACATACAGCCCTGTACATAGTATGATGACTCCACATACAGTCCTGTACATAGTATGATGACTCCACATACAGCCCTGTACATAGTATGATGACTCCACATACAGTCCTGTACATAGTATGATGGCTCCACATACAGCCCTGTACATAGTATGATGGCTCCACATACAGCCCTGTACATAGTATGATGACTCCACATACAGTCCTGTACATAGTATGATGGCTCCACATACAGTCCTGTACATAGTATGATGGCTCCACATACAGTCCTGTACATAGTATGATGACTCCACATACAGCCCTGTACATAGTATGATGACTCCACATACAGTCCTGTACATAGTATGATGGCTCCACATACAGCCCTGTACATAGTATGATGGCTCCACATACAGTCCTGTACATAGTATGATGGCTCCACATACAGCCCTGTACATAGTATGATGGCTCCACATACAGCCCTGTACATAGTATGATGGCTCCACATACAGCCCTGTACATAGTATGATGGCTCCACATACAGCCCTGTACATAGGATGATGGCTCCACATACAGCCCTGTACATAGTATGATGGCTCCACATACAGCCCTGTACATAGTATGATGGCTCCACATACAGCCCTGTACATAGTATGATGACTCCACATACAACCCTGTACATAGTATGATGACTCCACATACAGCCCTGTACATAGTATGATGACTCCACATACAGTCCTGTACATAGTATGATGGCTCCACATACAGCCCTGTACATAGTATGATGACTCCACATACAGCCCTGTACATAGTATGATGACTCCACATACAGTCCTGTACATAGTATGATGACTCCACATACAGCCCTGTACATAGTATGATGACTCCACATACAGTCCTGTACATAGTATGATGGCTCCACATACAGCCCTGTACATAGTATGATGACTCCACATACAGCCCTGTACATAGTATGATGACTCCACATACAACCCTGTACATAGTATGATGACTCCACATACAGCCCTGTACATAGTATGATGACTCCACATACAGTCCTGTACATAGTATGATGACTCCACATACAGCCCTGTACATAGTATGATGGCTCCACATACAGCCCTGTACATAGTATGATGACTCCACATACAGCCCTGTACATAGTATGATGACTCCACATACAGTCCTGTACATAGTATGATGACTCCACATACAGCCCTGTACATAGTATGATGACTCCACATACAGTCCTGTACATAGTATGATGGCTCCACATACAGCCCTGTACATAGTATGATGACTCCACATACAGCCCTGTACATAGTATGATGACTCCACATACAACCCTGTACATAGTATGATGACTCCACATACAGCCCTGTACATAGTATGATGACTCCACATACAGTCCTGTACATAGTATGATGGCTCCACATACAGCCCTGTACATAGTATGATGGCTCCACATACAGCCCTGTACATAGTATGATGACTCGACATACAGCCCTGTACATAGTATGATGACTCCATATACAGTCCTGTACATAGTATGATGACTCCACATACAGTCCTGTACATAGTATGATGACTCCACATACAGTCCTGTACATAGTATGATGACTCCACATACAGTCCTGTACATAGTATGATGACTCCACATACAGTCCTGTACATAGTATGATGGCTCCACATACAGCCCTGTACATAGTATGATGACTCCACATACAGCCCTGTACATAGTATGATGACTCCACATACAGTCCTGTACATAGTATGATGACTCCACATACAGTCCTGTACATAGTATGATGACTCCACATACAGCCCTGTACATAGTATGATGGCTCCACATACAGCCCTGTACATAGTATGATGACTCCACATACAGCCCTGTACATAGTATGATGACTCCACATACAGTCCTGTACATAGTATGATGACTCCACATACAGTCCTGTACATAGTATGATGACTTCACATACAGTCCTGTACATAGTATGATGACTCCACATACAGCCCTGTACATAGTATGATGGCTCCACATACAGCCCTGTACATAGTATGATGACTTCACATACAGTCCTGTACATAGTATGATGACTCTACATACAGCCCTGTACATAGTATGATGGCTCCACATACAGTCCTGTACATAGTATGATGGCTCCACATACAGTCCTGTACATAGTATGATGCCTCCACATACAGTCCTGCACATAGTATAATTGCTCCACATACAGCCCTGTACATAGTATGATGACTCCACATACAGCCCTGTACATAGTATGATGACTCCACATACAGCCCTGTACATAGTATGATGGCTCCACATACAGCCCTGTACATAGTATGATGGCTCCACATACAGCCCTGTACATAGTATGATGGCTCCACATACAGTCCTGTACATAGTATGATGGCTCCACATACAGCCCTGTACATAGTATGATGGCTCCACATACAGCCCTGTACATAGTATGATGGCTCCACATACAGTCCTGTACATAGTATGATGACTCCACATACAGCCCTGTACATAGTATGATGGCTCCACATACAGTCCTGCACATAGTATGATGGCTCCACATACAGCCCTGTACATAGTATGATGGCTCCACATACAGTCCTGTACATAGTATGATGGCTCCACATACAGTCCTGTACATAGTATGATGACTCCATATACAGCCCTGTACATAGTATGATGGCTCCACATACAGCCCTGTACATAGTATGATGGCTCCACATACAGTCCTGTACATAGTATGATGACTCCACATACAGCCCTGTACATAGTATGATGACTCCACATACAGCCCTGTACATAGTATGATGGCTCCACATACAGCCCTGTACATAGTATGATGGCTCCACATACAGCCCTGTACATAGTATGATGGCTCCACATACAGTCCTGCACATAGTATGATGGCTCCACATACAGCCCTGTACATAGTATGATGACTCCACATACAGCCCTGTACATAGTATGATGGCTCCACATACAACCCTGTACATAGTACGATGGCTCCACATACAGCCCTGTACATAGTATGATGACTCCACATACAGCCCTGTACATAGTACGATGGCTCCACATACAGTCCTGTACATAGTATGATGGCTCCACATACAGTCCTGTACATAGTATGATGGCTCCACATACAGTCCTGTACATAGTATGATGGCTCCACATACAGCCCTGTACATAGTATGATGGCTCCACATACAGTCCTGTACATAGTATGATGACTCCACATACAGCCCTGTACATAGTATGATGGCTCCACATACAGCCCTGTACATAGTATGATGGCTCCACATACAGCCCTGTACATAGTATGATGGCTCCACATACAGTCCTGTACATAGTATGATGGCTCCACATACAGCCCTGTACATAGTATGATGGCTCCACATACAGCCCTGTACATAGTATGATGGCTCCACATACAGCCCTGTACATAGTATGATGGCTCCACATACAGCCCTGTACATAGTATGATGGCTTCACATACAGTCCTGTACATAGTATGATGACTCCACATACAGCCCTGTACATAGTATGATGACTCCACATACAGCCCTGTACATAGTATGATGGCTCCACATACAGCCCTGTACATAGTATGATGGCTCCACATACAGCCCTGTACATAGTATGATGGCTCCACATACAGCCCTGTACATAGTATGATGACTCCACATACAGTCCTGTACATAGTATGATGGCTCCACATACAGCCCTGTACATAGTATGATGACTCCACATACAGTCCTGTACATAGTATGATGGCTCCACATACAGTCCTGTACATAGTATGATGGCCCCACATACAGTCCTGTACATAGTATGATGGCTCCACATACAGTCCTGTACATAGTATGATGGCCCCACATACAGTCCTGCACATAGTATGATGGCTCCACATACAGTCCTGTACATAGTATGATGACTCCACATACAGCCCTGTACATAGTATGATGGCTCCACATACAGTCCTGTACATAGTATGATGACTCCACATACAGCCCTGTACATAGTATGATGGCTCCACATACAGTCCTGTACATAGTATGATGGCTCCACATACAGCCCTGTACATAGTATGATGGCTCCACATACAGCCCTGTACATAGTATGATGGCTCCACATACAGTCCTGTACATAGTATGATGACTCCACATACAGCCCTGTACATAGTATGATGGCTCCACATACAGTCCTGTACATAGTATGATGGCTCCACATACAGTCCTGTACATAGTATGATGGCTTCACATACAGTCCTGTACATAGTATGATCGCTCCACATACAGCCCTGTACATAGTATGATGGCTCCACATACAGTCCTGTACATAGTATGATGG
This sequence comes from Phyllobates terribilis, assembly GCF_046119375.1. Taxonomy (NCBI): domain Eukaryota; kingdom Metazoa; phylum Chordata; class Amphibia; order Anura; family Dendrobatidae; genus Phyllobates; species Phyllobates terribilis. Next base: position 10,557 of record NW_027363179.1, read on the forward strand.
CTCCACATACAGCCCTGTACATAGTATGATGACTCCACATACAGTCCTGTACATAGTGTGATGGCTCCACATACAGCCCTGTACATAGTATGATGGCTCCACATACAGTCCTGTACATAGTATGATGGCTCCACATACAGTCCTGTACATAGTGTGATGACTCCACATACAGTCCTGTACATAGTGTGATGGCTCCACATACAGTCCTGTACATAGTATGATGGCTCCACATACAGTCCTGTACATAGTGTGATGACTCCACATACAGTCCTGTACATAGTGTGATGGCTCCACATACAGCCCTGTACATAGTATGATGGCTCCACATACAGTCCTGCACATAGTATGATGGCTCCACATACAGTCCTGCACATAGTATGATGGCTCCACATACAGCCCTGTACATAGTGTGATGACTCCACATACAGTCCTATACATAGTATGATTGCTCCACATACAGCCCTGTACATAGTATGATGGCTCCACATACAGCCCTGTACATAGTATGATGGCTCCACATACAGTCCTGCACATAGTATGATGGCTCCACATACAGCCCTGTACATAGTGTGATGACTCCACATACAGTCCTATACATAGTATGATTGCTCCACATACAGCCCTGTACATAGTATGATGGCTCCACATACAGTCCTGTACATAGTATGATGGCTCCACATACAGTCCTATACATAGTATGATTGCTCCACATACAGTCCTGTACATAGTATGATGGCTCCACATACAGCCCTGTACATAGTATGATGGCTCCACATACAGCCCTGTACATAGTATGATGACTCCACATACAGTCCTATACATAGTATGATTGCTCCACATACAGCCCTGTACATAGTATGATGGCTCCACATACAGTCCTGTACATAGTATGATGGCTCCACATACAGTCCTGTACATAGTGTGATGGCTCCACATACAGCCCTGTACATAGTATGATGACTTCACATACAGTCCTATACATAGTATGATTGCTCCACATACAGCCCTGTACATAGTATGATGGCTCCACATACAGTCCTGTACATAGTATGATGGCTCCACATACAGTCCTGTACATAGTATGATGACTCCACATACAGCCCTGTACATAGTATGATGGCTCCACATACAGCCCTGTACATAGTATGATGACTTCACATACAGTCCTATACATAGTATGATTGCTCCACATACAGCCCTGTACATAGTATGATGGCTCCACATACAGTCCTGTACATAGTATGATGGCTCCACATACAGTCCTGTACATAGTGTGATGGCTCCACATACAGCCCTGTACATAGTATGATGACTTCACATACAGTCCTATACATAGTATGATTGCTCCACATACAGCCCTGTACATAGTATGATGGCTCCACATACAGTCCTGTACATAGTATGATGGCTCCACATACAGTACTGTACATAGTGTGATGACTCCACATACAGTCCTGTACATAGTATGATGACTCCACATACAGCCCTGTACATAGTATGATGGCTCCACATACAGTCCTGTACATAGTATGATGGCTCCATATACAGTCCTGTACATAGTATGATGGCTCCACATACAGTCCTGTACATAGTATGATGGCTCCACATACAGTCCTGTACATAGTATGATGGCTCCATATACAGCCCTGTACATAGTATGATGGCTCCACATACAGTCCTATACATAGTATGATTGCTCCACATACAGCCCTGTACATAGTATGATGGCTCCACATACAGTCCTGTACATAGTATGATGGCTCCACATACAGCCCTGTACATAGTATGATGACTCCACATACAGCCCTGTACATAGTATGATGGCTCCACATACAGTACTGTACATAGTGTGATGACTCCACATACAGTCCTGTACATAGTATGATGACTCCACATACAGCCCTGTACATAGTATGATGGCTCCACATACAGTACTGTACATAGTATGATGGCTCCACATACAGTACTGTACATAGTGTGATGACTCCACATACAGTCCTGTACATAGTATGATGGCTCCACATACAGTCCTGTACATAGTATGATGGCTCCACATACAGTCCTGCACATAGTATGATGACTCCACATACAGCCCTGTACATAGTATGATGACTCCACATACAGCCCTGTACATAGTATGATGGCTCTACATACAGTCCTGTACATAGTATGATGGCTCCACATACAGCCCTGTACATAGTATGATGACTCCACATACAGTCCTGTACATAGTATGATGGCTCCACATACAGTCCTGTACATAGTATGATGGCTCCACATACAGCCCTGTACATAGTATGATGGCTCCACATACAGTCCTGTACATAGTATGATGGCTCCACATACAGCCCTGTACATAGTATGATGACTCCACATACAGTCCTGTACATAGTATGATGACTCCACATACAGTCCTGTACATAGTATGATGGCTCCACATACAGTCCTGTACATAGTATGATGGCCCCACATACAGTCCTGCACATAGTATGATGGCTCCACATACAGCCCTGTACATAGTATGATGGCTCCACATACAGCCCTGTACATAGTATGATGGCTCCACATACAGCCCTGTACATAGTATGATGACTCCACATACAGCCCTGTACATAGTATGATGACTCCACATACAGCCCTGTACATAGTATTATGACTCCACATACAGTCCTGTACATAGTATGATGGCTCCACATACAGTCCTGTACATAGTATGATGGCCCCACATACAGTCCTGCACATAGTATGATGGCTCCACATACAGCCCTGTACATAGTATGATGGCTCCACATACAGCCCTGTACATAATATGATGGCTCCACATACAGCCCTGTACATAGTATGATGACTCCACATACAGCCCTGTACATAGTATGATGGCTCCACATACAGCCCTGTACATAGTATGATGGCTCCACATACAGCCCTGTACATAGTATGATGGCTCCACATACAGCCCTGTACATAGTATGATGACTCCACATACAGTCCTGTACATAGTATGATGACTCCACATACAGTCCTGTACATAGTATGATGACTCCACATACAGCCCTGTACATAGTATGATGACTCCACATACAGTCCTGTACATAGTATGATGACTCCACATACAGTCCTGTACATAGTATGATGGCTCCACATACAGCCCTGTACATAGTATGATGACTCCACATACAGTCCTGTACATAGTATGATGACTCCACATACAGCCCTGTACATAGTATGATGGCTCCACATACAGTCCTGTACATAGTATGATGACTCCACATACAGACCTGTACATAGTATGATGGCTCCACATACAGTCCTGTACATAGTATGATGGCTCCACATACAGCCCTGTACATAGTATGATGGCTCCACATACAGTCCTGTACATAGTATGATGGCTCCACATACAGTCCTGTACATAGTATGATGACTCCACATACAGTCCTGTACATAGTATGATGACTCTACATACAGTCCTGTACATAGTGTGATGGCTCCACATACAGCCCTGTACATAGTATGATGGCTCCACATACAGTCCTGCACATAGTATGATGGCTCCACATAGAGCCCTGTACATAGTATGATGACTCCACATACAGCCCTGTACATAGTGTGATGGCTCCACATACAGCCCTGTACATAGTATGATGACTCCACATACAGCCCTGTACATAGTATGATGACTCCACATACAGTCCTGTACATAGTATGATGACTCCACATACAGTCCTGTACATAGTATGATGACTCCACATACAGTCCTGTACATAGTATGATGACTCCACATACAGCCCTGTACATAGTATGATGGCTCCACATACAGTCCTGTACATAGTATGATGGCTCCACATACAGTCCTGTACATAGTATGATGACTCCACATACAGTCCTGTACATAGTATGATGACTCCACATACAGCCCTGTACATAGTATGATGGCTCCACATACAGACCTGTACATAGTATGATGACTCCACATACAGCCCTGTACATAGTATGATGGCTCCACATACAGTCCTGTACATAGTATGATGGCTCCACATACAGTCCTGTACATAGTATGATGGCTTCACATACAGTCCTGTACATAGTATGATGGCTCCACATACAGTCCTGTACATAGTATGATGACTCCACATACAGTCCTGTACATAGTGTGATGGCTCCACATACAGCCCTGTACATAGTATGATGGCTCCACATACAGTCCTGCACATAGTATGATGGCTCCACATACAGCCCTGTACATAGTATGATGGCTCCACATACAGCCCTGTACATAGTATGATGACTCCACATACAGCCCTGTACATAGTATGATGGCTCCACATACAGTCCTGTACATAGTATGATGGCTCCACATACAGCCCTGTACATAGTATGATGACTCCACATACAGTCCTGCACATAGTATGATGGCTCCACATACAGTCCTGTACATAGTATGATGGCTCCACATACAGCCCTGTACATAGTATGATGGCTCCACATACAGTTCTGTACATAGTATGATGGCTCCACATACAGCCCTGTACATAGTATGATGACTCCACATACAGTCCTGTACATAGTATGATGGCTCCACATACAGCCCTGTACATAGTATGATGGCTCCACATACAGTCCTGTACATAGTATGATGACTCCACATACAGCCCTGTACATAGTATGATGGCTCCACATACAGTCCTGTACATAGTATGATGGCTCCACATACAGCCCTGTACATAGTATGATGGCTCCACATACAGCCCTGTACATAGTATGATGGCTCCACATACAGTCCTGTACATAGTAAGATGACTCCACATACAGCCCTGTACATAGTATGATGGCTCCACATACAGTCCTGTACATAGTATGATGGCTCCACATACAGTCCTGTACATAGTATGATGGCTTCACATACAGTCCTGTACATAGTATGATGGCTCCACGTACAGCCCTGTACATAGTATGATGGCTCCACATACAGTCCTGTACATAGTATGATGGCTCCACATACAGCCCTGTACATAGTATGATGACTCCACATACAGTCCTGTACATAGTGTGATGGCTCCACATACAGCCCTGTACATAGTATGATGGCTCCACATACAGCCCTGTACATAGTATGATGGCTCCACATACAGTCCTGTACATAGTATGATGGCTCCACATACAGTCCTGTACATAGTGTGATGACTCCACATACAGTCCTGTACATAGTGTGATGACTCCACATACAGTCCTGTACATAGTGTGATGGCTCCACATACAGCCCTGTACATAGTATGATGGCTCCACATACAGTCCTGCACATAGTATGATGGCTCCACATACAGCCCTGTACATAGTATGATGGCTCCACATACAGTCCTGTACATAGTATGATGGCTCCACATACAGTCCTGTACATAGTGTGATGACTCCACATACAGTCCTGTACATAGTGTGATGGCTCCACATACAGCCCTGTACATAGTATGATGGCTCCACATACAGTCCTGCACATAGTATGATGGCTCCACATACAGCCCTGTACATAGTATGATGGCTCCACATACAGCCCTGTACATAGTATGATGAGTCCACATACAGCCCTGTACATAGTATGATGGCTCCACATACAGCCCTGTACATAGTATGATGACTCCACATACAGTCCTATACATAGTATGATGGCTCCACATACAGTCCTGTACATAGTATGATGGCTCCACATACAGTCCTGTACATAGTATGATGGCTCCACATACAGCCCTGTACATAGTATGATGACTCCACATACAGTCCTGCACATAGTATGATGGCTCCACATACAGTCCTGTACATAGTATGATGGCTCCACATACAGCCCTGTACATAGTATGATGGCTCCACATACAGTCCTGTACATAGTATGATGGCTCCACATACAGCCCTGTACATAGTATGATGGCTCCACATACAGCCCTGTACATAGTATGATGGCTCCACATACAGTCCTGTACATAGTATGATGGCTCCACATACAGCCCTGTACATAGTATGATGGCTCCACATACAGCCCTGTACATAGTATGATGGCTCCACATACAGTCCTGTACATAGTATGATGGCTCCACATACAGCCCTGTACATAGTATGATGACTCCACATACAGCCCTGTACATAGTATGATGACTCCACATACAGTCCTGCACATAGTATGATGGCTCCACATACAGTCCTGTACATAGTATGATGGCTCCACATACAGTCCTGTACATAGTATGATGGCTCCACATACAGCCCTGTACATAGTATGATGACTCCACATACAGTCCTGCACATAGTATGATGGCTCCACATACAGTCCTGTACATAGTATGATGGCTCCACATACAGTCCTGTACATAGTATGATGGCTCCACATACAGTCCTGTACATAGTATGATGGCTCCACATACAGCCCTGTACATAGTATGATGACTCCACATACAGTCCTGCACATAGTATGATGGCTCCACATACAGTCCTGTACATAGTATGATGGCTCCACAGACAGTCCTGTACATAGTATGATGGCTCCACATACAGTCCTGTACATAGTATGATGACTCCACATACAGTCCTGCACATAGTATGATGGCTCCACATACAGCCCTGTACATAGTATGATGGCTCCACAGACAGTCCTGTACATAGTATGATGACTCCACATACAGTCCTGCACATAGTATGATGGCTCCACATACAGCCCTGTACATAGTATGATGGCTCCACATACAGTCCTGTACATAGTATGATGACTCCACATACAGTCCTGCACATAGTATGATGGCTCCACATACAGCCCTGTACATAGTATGATGGCTCCACATACAGCCCTGTACATAGTATGATGACTCCACATACAGTCCTGCACATAGTATGATGGCTCCACATACAGTCCTGTACATAGTATGATGGCTCCACATACAGTCCTGTACATAGTATGATGGCTCCACATACAGTCCTGTACATAGTATGATGGCTCCACATACAGCCCTGTACATAGTATGATGACTCCACATACAGTCCTGCACATAGTATGATGGCTCCACATACAGTCCTGTACATAGTATGATGGCTCCACAGACAGTCCTGTACATAGTATGATGGCTCCACATACAGTCCTGTACATAGTATGATGGCTCCACATACAGTCCTGTACATAGTATGATGGCTCCACATACAGCCCTGTACATAGTATGATGACTCCACATACAGTCCTGTACATAGTATGATGGCTCCACATACAGCCCTGTACATAGTATGATGGCTCCACATACAGTCCTGTACATAGTATGATGACTCCACATACAGCCCTGTACATAGTATGATGGCTCCACATACAGTCCTGTACATAGTATGATGGCTCCACATACAGCCCTGTACATAGTATGATGGCTCCACATACAGTCCTGTACATAGTATGATGGCTCCACATACAGTCCTGTACATAGTATGATGGCTCCACATACAGTCCTGTACATAGTATGATGACTCCACATACAGCCCTGTACATAGTATGATGGCTCCACATACAGTCCTGTACATAGTATGATGGCTCCACATACAGTCCTGTACATAGTATGATGGCTTCACATACAGCCCTGTACATAGTATGATGGCTCCACATACAGCCCTGTACATAGTATGATGGCTCCACATACAGTCCTGTACATAGTATGATGGCTCCACATACAGCCCTGTACATAGTATGATGACTCCACATACAGCCCTGTACATAGTATGATGGCTCCACATACAGCCCTGTACATAGTATGATGGCTCCACATACAGCCCTGTACATAGTATGATGGCTCCACATACAGCCCTGTACATAGTATGATGACTCCACATACAGTCCTGTACATAGTATGATGACTCCACATACAGTCCTGCACATAGTATGATGGCTCCACATACAGTCCTGCACATAGTATGATGGCTCCACATACAGTCCTGTACATAGTATGATGGCTCCACATACAGCCCTGTACATAGTATGATGGCTCCACATACAGCCCTGTACATAGTATGATGGCTCCACATACAGCCCTGTACATAGTATGATGGCTCCACATACAGCCCTGTACATAGTATGATGACTCCACATACAGTCCTGCACATAGTATGATGGCTACACATACAGTCCTGTACATAGTATGATGGCTCCACATACAGCCCTGTACATAGTATGATGGCTCCACATACAGTCCTGTACATAGTATGATGGCTCCACATACAGCCCTGTACATAGTATGATGGCTCCACATACAGTCCTGTACATAGTATGATGGCTCCACATACAGCCCTGTACATAGTATGATGGCTCCACATACAGCCCTGTACATAGTATGATGGCTCCACATATAGCCCTGCACATAGTATGATGACTCCACATACAGCCCTGCACATAGTATGATGACTCCACATACAGCCCTGCACATAGTATGATGACTCCACATACAGCCCTGCACATAGTATGATGACTCCACATACAGCCCTGTACATAGTATGATGACTCCACATACAGTCCTGTACATAGTATGATGGCTCCACATACAGTCCTGTACATAGTATGATGGCTCCACATACAGCCCAGCACATAGTATGATGACTCCACATACAGCCCTGTACATAGTATGATGGCTCCACATACAGTCCTGTACATAGTATGATGGCTCCACATACAGTCCTGTACATAGTATGATGGCTCCACATACAGCCCTGTACATAGTATGATGGCTCCACATACAGCCCTGTACATAGTATGATGGCTCCACATACAGTCCTGTACATAGTATGATGACTCCACATACAGCCCAGCACATAGTATGATGACTCCACATACAGCACTGTACATAGTATGATGGCTCCACATACAGTCCTGTACATAGTATGATGGCTCCACATACAGCCCTGTACATAGTATGATGGCTCCACATACAGTCCTGTACATAGTATGATGACTCCACATACAGCCCAGCACATAGTATGATGACTCCACATACAGCCCTGTACATAGTATGATGGCTCCACATACAGTCCTGTACATAGTATGATGGCTCCACATACAGTCCTGTACATAGTATGATGGCTCCACATACAGCCCTGTACATAGTATGATGGCTCCACATACAGTCCTGTACATAGTATGATGGCTCCACATACAGCCCTGTACATAGTATGATGGCTCCACATACAGCCCTGTACATAGTATGATGGCTCCACATACAGCCCTGTACATAGTATGATTGCTCCACATACAGCCCTGTACATAGTATGATGGCTCCACATACAGCCCTGTACATAGTATGATGGCTCCACATACAGTCCTGTACATAGTATGATGACTCCACATACAGCCCTGTACATAGTATGATGGCTCCACATACAGCCCTGTACATAGTATGATGGCTCCACATACAGTCCTGTACATAGTATGATGGCTCCACATACAGCCCTGCACATAGTATGATGGCTCCACATACAGCCCTGTACATAGTATGATGGCTCCACATACAGTCCTGTACATAGTATGATGGCTCCACATACAGCCCTGTACATAGTATGATGGCTCCACATACAGCCCTGTACATAGTATGATGGCTCCACATATAGCCCTGTACATAGTATGATGACTCCACATACAGCCCTGTACATAGTATGATGGCTCCACATATAGCCCTGCACATAGTATGATGACTCCACATACAGCCCTGTACATAGTATGATGGCTCCACATACAGCCCTGTACATAGTATGATGGCTCCACATATAGCCCTGTACATAGTATGATGACTCCACATACAGCCCTGTACATAGTATGATGGCTCCACATATAGCCCTGTACATAGTATGATGACTCCACATACAGTCCTGTACATAGTATGATGGCTCCACATACAGTCCTGTACATAGTATGATGACTCCACATACAGTCCTGTACATAGTATGATGGCTCCACATACAGTCCTGTACATAGTATGATGGCTCCACATACAGCCCTGCACAAAGTATGATGACTCCACATACAGTCCTGTACATAGTATGATGGCTCCACATACAGCCCTGTACATAGTATGATGGCTCCACATACAGCCCTGCACATAGTATGATGACTCCACATACAGCCCTGCACATAGTATGATGACTCCACATACAGCCCTGTACATAGTATGATGACTCCACATACAGCCCTGTACATAGTATGATGGCTCCACATACAGCCCTGTACATAGTATGATGACTCCACATACAGTCCTGTACATAGTATGATGACTCCACATACAGTCCTGTACATAGTATGATGGCTCCACATACAGTCCTGCACATAGTATGATGGCTCCACATACAGCCCTGTACATAGTATGATGACTCCACATACAGTCCTGTACATAGTATGATGACTCCACATACAGTCCTGTACATAGTATGATGACTCCACATACAGTCCTGTACATAGTATGATGACTCCACATACAGCCCTGTACATAGTATGATGGCTCCACATACAGCCCTGTACATAGTATGATGACTCCACATACAGCCCTGCACATAGTATGATGGCTCCACATACAGTCCTGTACATAGTATGATGGCTCCACATACAGTCCTGTACATAGTATGATGGCTCCACATACAGCCCTGTACATAGTATGATGGCTCCACATACAGTCCTGTACATAGTATGATGACTCCACATACAGTCCTGTACATAGTATGATGGCTCCACATACAGTCCTGTACATAGTATGATGACTCCACATACAGTCCTGTACATAGTATGATGGCTCCACATACAGTCCTGTACATAGTATGATGGCTCCACATACAGTCCTGCACATAGTATGATGACTCCACATACAGTCCTGTACATAGTATGATGGCTCCACATACAGTCCTGTACATAGTATGATGACTCCACATACAGTCCTGTACATAGTATGATGGCTGCACATACAGTCCTGTACATAGTATGATGGCTCCACATACAGCCCTGTACATAGTATGATGGCTCCACATACAGCCCTGTACATAGTATGATGGCTCCACATACAGTCCTGTACATAGTATGATGGCTCCACATACAGTCCTGTACATAGTATGATGGCTCCACATACAGCCCTGTACATAGTATGATGGCTCCACATACAGTCCTGTACATAGTATGATGGCTCCACATACAGTCCTGTACATAGTATGATGGCTCCACATACAGTCCTGTACATAGTATGATGGCTCCACATACAGCCCTGTACATAGTATGATGGCTCCACATACAGCCCTGTACATAGTATGATGACTCCACATACAGCCCTGTACATAGTATGATGGCTCCACATACAGCCCTGTACTTAGTATGATGGCCCCACATACAGCCCTGTACATAGTATGATGACTCCACATACAGCCCTGTACATAGTATGATGGCTCCACATACAGCCCTGTACATAGTATGATGACTCCACATACAGCCCTGTACATAGTATGATGACTCCACATACAGCCCTGTACATAGTATGATGACTTCACATACAGTCCTGTACATAGTATGATGGCTCCACATACAGCCCTGTACATAGTATGATGGCTCCACATACAGCCCTGTACATAGTATGATGACTTCACATACAGTCCTGTACATAGTATGATGGCTCCACATACAGCCCTGTACATAGTATGATGACTTCACATACAGTCCTGTACTTAGTATGATTGCTCCACATACAGCCCTGTACATAGTATGATGACTCCACATACAGCCCTGTACATAGTATGATGACTTCACATACAGCCCTGTACATAGTATGATGGCTCCACATACAGCCCTGTACATAGTATGATGGCTCCACATACAGCCCTGTACATAGTATGATGACTCCACATACAGTCCTGTACATAGTATGATGGCTCCACATACAGCCCTGTACATAGTATGATGGCTCCACATACAGCCCTGTACATAGTATGATGACTTCTCATACAGTCCTATACATAGTATGATTGCTCCACATACAGCCCTGTACATAGTATGATGGCTCCACATACAGTCCTGTACATAGTATGATGGCTCCACATACAGTCCTGTACATAGTATGATGGCCCCACATACAGTCCTGCACATAGTATGATGGCTCCACATACAGTCCTGTACATAGTATGATGGCTCCACATACAGCCCTGTACATAGTATGATGGCTCCACATACAGCCCTGTACATAGTATGATGGCTCCACATACAGTCCTGTACATAGCATGATGGCTCCACATACAGTCCTGTACATAGTATGATGGCTCCACATACAGCCCTGTACATAGCATGATGGCTCCACATACAGCCCTGTACATAGTATGATGGCTCCACATACAGCCCTGTACATAGCATGATGGCTCCACATACAGTCCTGTACATAGTATGATGGCTCCACATACAGCCCTGTACATAGTATGATGGCTCCACATACAGTCCTGTACATAGTATGATGGCTCCACATACAGCCCTGTACATAGTATGATGGCTCCACATACAGCCCTGTACATAGTATGATGGCTCCACATACAGTCCTGTACATAGTATGATGGCTCCACATACAGCCCTGTACATAGTATGATGGCTCCACATACAGTCCTGTACATAGTATGATGGCTCCACATACAGCCCTGTACATAGTATGATGGCTCCACATACAGCCCTGTACATAGTATGATGGGTCCACATACAGCCCTGTACATAGTATGATGGCTCCACATACAGTCCTGTACATAGTATGATGGCTCCACATACAGCCCTGTACATAGTATGATGGCTCCACATACAGTCCTGTACATAGTATGATGGCTCCACATACAGCCCTGTACATAGTATGATGGCTCCACATACAGTCCTGTACATAGTATGATGGCCCCACATACAGCCCTGTACACAGTATGATGGCTCCACATACAGCCCTGTACATAGTATGATGGCTCCACATACAGCCCTGTACATAGTATGATGACTCCACATACAGCCCTGTACATAGTATGATGACTCCACATACAGTCCTGTACATAGTATGATGGCTCCACATACAGTCCTGTACATAGTATGATGGCTCCACATACAGCCCTGTACATAGTATGATGGCTCCACATACAGTCCTGTACAAAGTATGATGGCTCCACATACAGTCCTGTACAAAGTATGATGGCTCCACATACAGTCCTGTACATAGTATGATGGCTCCACATACAGCCCTGTACATAGTATGATGGCTCCACATACAGTCCTGTACATAGTATGATGGCTCCACATACAGCCCTGTACATAGTATGATGGCTCCACATACAGCCCTGTACATAGTATGATGGCTCCACATACAGTCCTGTACAAAGTATGATGGCTCCACATACAGTCCTGTACAAAGTATGATGGCTCCACATACAGTCCTGTACATAGTATGATGGCTCCACATACAGTCCTGTACATAGTATGATGGCTCCACATACAGCCCTGTACATAGTATGATGGCTCCACATACAGTCCTGTACATAGTATGATGGCTCCACATACAGCCCTGTACATAGTATGATGGCTCCACATACAGTCCTGTACACAGTATGATGGCTCCACATACAGTCCTGTACATAGTATGATGGCTCCACATACAGCCCTGTACATAGTATGATGGCTCCACATACAGTCCTGTACATAGTATGATGGCTCCACATACAGTCCTGTACATAGTATGATGGCTCCACATACAGTCCTGTACACAGTATGATGGCTCCACATACAGTCCTGTACATAGTATGATGGCTCCACATACAGCCCTGTACACAGTATGATGGCTCCACATACAGTCCTGTACATAGTATGATGGCTCCACATACAGCCCTGTACATAGTATGATGACTCCACATACAGCCCTGTACATAGTATGATGACTCCACATACAGTCCTGTACATAGTATGATGGCCCCACATACAGTCCTGTACAAAGTATGATGGCTCCACATACAGTCCTGTACATAGTATGATGGCTCCACATACAGTCCTGTACATAGTATGATGGCTCCACATACAGCCCTGTACATAGTATGATGGCTCTACATACAGTACTGTACATAGTATGATGGCTCCACATACAGTCCTGTACATAGTATGATGGCTCCACATACAGTCCTGTACATAGTATGATGGCTCCACATACAGCCCTGTACATAGTATGATGGCTCTACATACAGTACTGTACATAGTATGATGGCTCCACATACAGCCCTGTACATAGTATGATGGCTCCACATACAGCCCTGCACATAGTATGATGGCTCCACATACAGCCCTGTACATAGTATGATGGCTCCACATACAGCCCTGTACATAGTATGATGGCTCCACATACAGTCCTGTACATAGTATGATGACTCCACATACAGCCCTGCACATAGTATGATGGCTCCACATACAGTCCTGTACATAGTATGATGGCTCCACATACAGCCCTGTACATAGTATGATGGCTCCACATACAGTCCTGTACATAGTATGATGGCTCCACATACAGCCCTGCACATAGTATGATGACTCCACATACAGTCCTGTACATAGTATGATGGCTCCACATACAGCCCTGTACATAGTATGATGGCTCCACATACAGCCCTGCACATAGTATGATGGCTCCACATACAGTCCTGCACATAGTATGATGGCTCCACATACAGCCCTGTACATAGTATGATGACTCCACATACAGCCCTGCACATAGTATGATGGCTCCACATACAGTCCTGTACATAGTATGATGGCTCCACATACAGCCCTGTACATAGTATGATGACTCCACATACAGTCCTGTACATAGTATGATGGCTCCACATACAGTCCTGCACATAGTATGATGACTCCACATACAGTCCTGTACATAGTATGATGGCTCCATATACAGTCCTGTACATAGTATGATGAGCCCACATACAGTCCTGTACATAGTATGATGGCTCCACATACAGCCCTGTACATAGTATGATGAGCCCACATACAGTCCTGTACATAGTATGATGACTCCACATACAGCCCTGTACATAGTATGATGGCTCCACATACAGCCCTGTACATAGTATGATGGCTCCACATACAGTCCTGTACATAGTATGATGGCTCCACATACAGCCCTGTACATAGTATGATGAGCCCACATACAGTCCTGTACATAGTATGATGACTCCACATACAGCCCTGTACATAGTATGATGGCTCCACATACAGCCCTGTACATAGTATGATGGCTCCACATACAGCCCTGTACATAGTATGATGGCTCCACATACAGTCCTGTACATAGTATGATGGCTCCACATACAGCCCTGTACATAGTATGATGGCTCCACATACAGTCCTGTACATAGTATGATGGCTCCACATACAGCCCTGTACATAGTATGATGGCTCCACATACAGTCCTGTACATAGTATGATGGCTCCACATACAGCCCTGTACATAGTATGATGGCTCCACATACAGCCCTGTACATAGTATGATGGCTCCACATACAGTCCTGTACATAGTATGATGGCTCCACATACAGTCCTGTACATAGTATGATGTCTCCACATACAGCCCTGTACATAGTATGATGGCTCCACATACAGTCCTGTACATAGTATGATGGCTCCACATACAGTCCTGTACATAGTATGATGGCTCCACATACAGCCCTGTACATAGTATGATGGCTCCACATACAGTCCTGTACATAGTATGATGGCTCCACATACAGTCCTGTACATAGTATGATGGCTCCACATACAGTCCTGTACATAGTATGATGGCTCCACATACAGCCCTGTACATAGTATGATGGCTCCACATACAGCCCTGTACATAGTATGATGACTCCACATACAGCCCTGTACATAGTATGATGGCTCCACATACAGCCCTGTACTTAGTATGATGGCCCCACATACAGCCCTGTACATAGTATGATGACTCCACATACAGCCCTGTACATAGTATGATGGCTCCACATACAGCCCTGTACATAGTATGATGACTCCACATACAGCCCTGTACATAGTATGATGGCTCCACATACAGCCCTGTACTTAGTATGATGGCCCCACATACAGCCCTGTACATAGTATGATGACTCCACATACAGCCCTGTACATAGTATGATGACTTCACATACAGTCCTGTACATAGTATGATGGCTCCACATACAGCCCTGTACATAGTATGATGGCTCCACATACAGCCCTGTACATAGTATGATGACTTCACATACAGTCCTGTACATAGTATGATGGCTCCACATACAGCCCTGTACATAGTATGATGACTTCACATACAGTCCTGTACTTAGTATGATTGCTCCACATACAGCCCTGTACATAGTATGATGACTCCACATACAGCCCTGTACATAGTATGATGACTTCACATACAGCCCTGTACATAGTATGATGGCTCCACATACAGCCCTGTACATAGTATGATGGCTCCACATACAGCCCTGTACATAGTATGATGACTCCACATACAGTCCTGTACATAGTATGATGGCTCCACATACAGCCCTGTACATAGTATGATGGCTCCACATACAGCCCTGTACATAGTATGATGACTTCTCATACAGTCCTATACATAGTATGATTGCTCCACATACAGCCCTGTACATAGTATGATGGCTCCACATACAGTCCTGTACATAGTATGATGGCTCCACATACAGTCCTGTACATAGTATGATGGCCCCACATACAGTCCTGCACATAGTATGATGGCTCCACATACAGTCCTGTACATAGTATGATGGCTCCACATACAGCCCTGTACATAGTATGATGGCTCCACATACAGCCCTGTACATAGTATGATGGCTCCACATACAGTCCTGTACATAGCATGATGGCTCCACATACAGTCCTGTACATAGTATGATGGCTCCACATACAGCCCTGTACATAGCATGATGGCTCCACATACAGCCCTGTACATAGTATGATGGCTCCACATACAGCCCTGTACATAGCATGATGGCTCCACATACAGTCCTGTACATAGTATGATGGCTCCACATACAGCCCTGTACATAGTATGATGGCTCCACATACAGTCCTGTACATAGTATGATGGCTCCACATACAGCCCTGTACATAGTATGATGGCTCCACATACAGCCCTGTACATAGTATGATGGCTCCACATACAGTCCTGTACATAGTATGATGGCTCCACATACAGCCCTGTACATAGTATGATGGCTCCACATACAGTCCTGTACATAGTATGATGGCTCCACATACAGCCCTGTACATAGTATGATGGCTCCACATACAGCCCTGTACATAGTATGATGGGTCCACATACAGCCCTGTACATAGTATGATGGCTCCACATACAGTCCTGTACATAGTATGATGGCTCCACATACAGCCCTGTACATAGTATGATGGCTCCACATACAGTCCTGTACATAGTATGATGGCTCCACATACAGCCCTGTACATAGTATGATGGCTCCACATACAGTCCTGTACATAGTATGATGGCCCCACATACAGCCCTGTACACAGTATGATGGCTCCACATACAGCCCTGTACATAGTATGATGGCTCCACATACAGCCCTGTACATAGTATGATGACTCCACATACAGCCCTGTACATAGTATGATGACTCCACATACAGTCCTGTACATAGTATGATGGCTCCACATACAGTCCTGTACATAGTATGATGGCTCCACATACAGCCCTGTACATAGTATGATGGCTCCACATACAGTCCTGTACAAAGTATGATGGCTCCACATACAGTCCTGTACAAAGTATGATGGCTCCACATACAGTCCTGTACATAGTATGATGGCTCCACATACAGCCCTGTACATAGTATGATGGCTCCACATACAGTCCTGTACATAGTATGATGGCTCCACATACAGCCCTGTACATAGTATGATGGCTCCACATACAGCCCTGTACATAGTATGATGGCTCCACATACAGTCCTGTACAAAGTATGATGGCTCCACATACAGTCCTGTACAAAGTATGATGGCTCCACATACAGTCCTGTACATAGTATGATGGCTCCACATACAGTCCTGTACATAGTATGATGGCTCCACATACAGTCCTGTACATAGTATGATGGCTCCACATACAGTCCTGTACATAGTATGATGGCTCCACATACAGCCCTGTACATAGTATGATGGCTCCACATACAGCCCTGTACATAGTATGATGGCCCCACATACAGCCCTGTACACAGTATGATGGCTCCACATACAGCCCTGTACACAGTATGATGGCTCCACATACAGTCCTGTACATAGTATGATGGCTCCACATACAGCCCTGTACATAGTATGATGACTCCACATACAGCCCTGTACATAGTATGATGACTCCACATACAGTCCTGTACATAGTATGATGGCCCCACATACAGTCCTGTACAAAGTATGATGGCTCCACATACAGTCCTGTACATAGTATGATGGCTCCACATACAGTCCTGTACATAGTATGATGGCTCCACATACAGCCCTGTACATAGTATGATGGCTCTACATACAGTACTGTACATAGTATGATGGCTCCACATACAGTCCTGTACATAGTATGATGGCTCCACATACAGTCCTGTACATAGTATGATGGCTCCACATACAGCCCTGTACATAGTATGATGGCTCTACATACAGTACTGTACATAGTATGATGGCTCCACATACAGCCCTGTACATAGTATGATGGCTCCACATACAGCCCTGCACATAGTATGATGGCTCCACATACAGCCCTGTACATAGTATGATGGCTCCACATACAGCCCTGTACATAGTATGATGGCTCCACATACAGTCCTGTACATAGTATGATGACTCCACATACAGCCCTGCACATAGTATGATGGCTCCACATACAGTCCTGTACATAGTATGATGGCTCCACATACAGCCCTGTACATAGTATGATGGCTCCACATACAGTCCTGTACATAGTATGATGGCTCCACATACAGCCCTGCACATAGTATGATGACTCCACATACAGTCCTGTACATAGTATGATGGCTCCACATACAGCCCTGTACATAGTATGATGGCTCCACATACAGCCCTGCACATAGTATGATGGCTCCACATACAGTCCTGCACATAGTATGATGGCTCCACATACAGCCCTGTACATAGTATGATGACTCCACATACAGCCCTGCACATAGTATGATGGCTCCACATACAGTCCTGTACATAGTATGATGGCTCCACATACAGCCCTGTACATAGTATGATGACTCCACATACAGTCCTGTACATAGTATGATGGCTCCACATACAGTCCTGCACATAGTATGATGAGCCCACATACAGCCCTGCACATAGTATGATGGCTCCACATACAGTCCTGTACATAGTATGATGGCTCCACATACAGCCCTGTACATAGTATGATGACTCCACATACAGTCCTGTACATAGTATGATGGCTCCATATACAGTCCTGTACATAGTATGATGAGCCCACATACAGCCCTGCACATAGTATGATGGCTCCACATACAGTCCTGTACATAGTATGATGGCTCCACATACAGCCCTGTACATAGTATGATGGCTCCACATACAGTCCTGTACATAGTATGATGGCTCCACATACAGTCCTGTACATAGTATGATGACTCCACATACAGTCCTGCACATAGTATGATGACTCCACATACAGTCCTGTACATAGTATGATGGCTCCATATACAGTCCTGTACATAGTATGATGAGCCCACATACAGCCCTGCACATAGTATGATGGCTCCACATACAGTCCTGTACATAGTATGATGGCTCCACATACAGCCCTGTACATAGTATGATGACTCCACATACAGTCCTGTACATAGCATGATGACTCCACATACAGTCCTGTACATAGTATGATGGCTCCACATACAGCCCTGTACATAGTATGATGAGCCCACATACAGTCCTGTACATAGTATGATGACTCCACATACAGCCCTGTACATAGTATGATGGCTCCACATACAGCCCTGTACATAGTATGATGACTCCACATACAGCCCTGTACATAGTATGATGGCTCCACATACAGTCCTGTACATAGTATGATGACTCCACATACAGTCCTGCACATAGTATGATGACTCCACATACAGTCCTGTACATAGTATGATGGCTCCATATACAGTCCTGTACATAGTATGATGAGCCCACATACAGCCCTGCACATAGTATGATGGCTCCACATACAGTCCTGTACATAGTATGATGGCTCCACATACAGCCCTGTACATAGTATGATGACTCCACATACAGTCCTGTACATAGCATGATGACTCCACATACAGTCCTGTACATAGTATGATGGCTCCACATACAGCCCTGTACATAGTATGATGAGCCCACATACAGTCCTGTACATAGTATGATGACTCCACATACAGCCCTGTACATAGTATGATGGCTCCACATACAGCCCTGTACATAGTATGATGACTCCACATACAGCCCTGTACATAGTATGATGGCTCCACATACAGTCCTGTACATAGTATGATGGCTCCACATACAGCCCTGTACATAGTATGATGAGCCCACATACAGTCCTGTACATAGTATGATGACTCCACATACAGCCCTGTACATAGTATGATGGCTCCACATACAGCCCTGTACATAGTATGATGGCTCCACATACAGCCCTGTACATAGTATGATGGCTCCACATACAGTCCTGTACATAGTATGATGGCTCCACATACAGCCCTGTACATAGTATGATGGCTCCACATACAGTCCTGTACATAGTATGATGGCTCCACATACAGCCCTGTACATAGTATGATGGCTCCACATACAGTCCTGTACATAGTATGATGGCTCCACATACAGCCCTGTACATAGTATGATGGCTCCACATACAGCCCTGTACATAGTATGATGGCTCCACATACAGTCCTGTACATAGTATGATGGCTCCACATACAGTCCTGTACATAGTATGATGTCTCCACATACAGCCCTGTACATAGTATGATGGCTCCACATACAGCCCTGTACATAGTATGATGGCTCCACATACAGTCCTGTACATAGTATGATGGCTCCACATACAGCCTTGTACATAGTATGATGGCTCCACATACAGCCCTGTACATAGTATGATGACTCCACATACAGTCCTGTACATAGTATGATGGCTCCACATACAGCCTTGTACATAGTATGATGGCTCCACATACAGCCCTGTACATAGTATGATGACTCCACATACAGTCCTGTACATAGTATGATGGCTCCACATACAGTCCTGTACATAGTATGATGGCTCCACATACAGCCCTGTACATAGTATGATGGCTCCACATACAGTCCTGTACATAGTATGATGGCTCCACATACAGCCCTGTACATAGTATGATGTCTCCACATACAGTCCTGTACATAGTATGATGGCTCCACATACAGTCCTGTACATAGTATGATGGCTCCACATACAGCCCTGTACATAGTATGATGACTTCACATACAGTCCTGTACATGGTATGATGGCTCCACATACAGCCCTGTACATAGTATGATGACTTCACATACAGTCCTGTACATAGTATGATTGCTCCACATACAGCCCTGTACATAGTATGATGACTCCACATACAGCCCTGTACATAGTATGATGACTCCACATACAGCCCTGTACATAGTATGATGACTTCACATACAGTCCTGTACATAGTATGATGACTCCACATACAGTACTGTACATAGTATGATGACTCCACATACAGCCCTGTACATAGTATGATGACTTCACATACAGTCCTGTACATAGTATGATGATTCCACATACAGCCCTGTACATAGTATGATGACTCCACATACAGTCCTGTACATAGTATGATGACTTCACATACAGTCCTGTACATAGTATGATGACTCCACATACAGCCCTGTACATAGTATGATGGCTCCACATACAGCCCTGTACATAGTATGATGGCTCCACATACAGTCCTGTACATAGTATGATGACTTCACATACAGTCCTGTACATAGTATGATGGCTCCACATACAGCCCTGTACATAGTATGATGGCTCCACATACAGCCCTGTACATAGTAGGATGACTTCACATACAGTCCTGTACATAGTATGATGACTCCACATACAGCCCTGTACATAGTATGATGGCTCCACATACAGCCCTGTACATAGTAGGATGACTTCACATACAGTCCTGTACATAGTATGATGACTCCACATACAGCCCTGTACATAGTATGATGGCTCCACATACAGCCCTGTACATAGTATGATGGCTCCACATACAGTCCTGTACATAGTATGATGGCCCCACATACAGCCCTGTACATAGTATGATGGCCCCACATACAACCCTGTACATAGTATGATGGCTGCACATACAATCCTGCACATAGTATGATGGCCCCACATACAGCCCTGTACATAGTATGATGGGTCCACATACAGCCCTGTACATAGTATGATGGCTCCACATACAGCCCTGTACATAGTATGATGGCTCCACATACAGTCGTGTACATAGTATGATGGCTCCACATACAGTCCTGCACATAGTATGATGGCTCCACATACAGTTCTGCATGTAATAAGATGGCCCGCATACAGCCCTGTACATAGTATGATGGCTCCACATACAGCCCTGTACATAGTATGATGGCTCCACATACAGCCCTGTACATAGTATGATGAGTCCACATACAGCCCTGTACATAGTATGATGGCTGCACATACAATCCTGCACATAGTATGATGGCCCCACATACAGCCCTGTACATAGTATGATGTCCCCACATACAGCCCTGTACATAGTATGATGACTCCACATACAGCCCTGTACATAGTATGATGACTCCACATACAGCCCTGTACATAGTATGATGGCTCCACATACAGCCCTGTACATAGTATGATGGGTCCACATACAGCCCTGTACATAGTATGATGGCTCCACATACAGTCCTGTACATAGTATGATGGCCCCACATACAGCCCTGTACATAGTATGACGGCTCCACATACAGTCCTGTACATAGTATGATGGCTCCACATACAGTCCTGTACATAGTATGACGGCTCCACATACAGTCCTGTACATAGTATGATGACTCCACATACAGCCCTGTACATAGTATGATGGCTCCACATACAGCCCTGTACATAGTATGATGGCTCCACATACAGCCCTGTACATAGTATGATGGCTCCACATACAGCCCTGTACATAGTATGACGGCCCCCATATAGAATCATAGAGTCAGAGTGGTAGAGTTGGAGGGGACCTCCTGGGTCATCTGGTCCAACCCCCTGCTCAAAGCAGGATTCACTAAACCCTCTCAGATAGATGTTTGTCCAGCCTCTGTTTTAAGACGTCCATTGAAGGGGAACTCACCACCTCTCGTGGCCGCCTGTTCCACTCATTGATCACCCTCACTGTCAAAAAGTTTTTTCTAATATCTAATCTGTGTCTCCTGCCATTCAGTTTCATCCCATTGCTTCCAGTCTTTCCTTGTGCAAATGAGAATAAAGATGATCCTTCTTCAATGTGACAGGCCTTGAGATATTTGTAGACAGCTATTAAGTCTCCTCTCAGTCTTCTTTTTTGCAAGCTAAACACTCCCAAATCCTGTAACCGTTCCTCATAGGACATGGTTTGCAGACCGGTCAGCATTCCGGTCGCTCTTCTTCACGTGATCTAGACTGTATGCTTCTGTTAATACATCCCAAAATTGTATTTGCCTTTTTTGCTGCTGCATCACAGTGTTGACTCATGTTCAGTCTATGATCTATTAGTATACCTAAGTCTTTTTCACATGTACTGTTGCTTAGCTCTATTCCTCCCATTCTGTATATGCTTTTTTCATTTTTATTGCCCAGATGTAGTACTTTGCATTTTTCCCTGTTAAAAACCATTCTGTTAGTTGCTGCCCACTGCTCCAGTTTATTTAGGTCTTTTTGAATCCTCTCTCTCTTTTCTCTAGTGTTAGCTATCCCTCCTAGCTTTGTGTCATCAGCAAATTTAATCAGTTTACCCTCAATTCCTTCACCTAAATCATTGATAAAGATGATATAATAGTCACCTTGGTATGATGGCCCCCACATACAATGGCCCCCTTGGTATGATGGCCCCCACATACAATGGCCCCCTTGGTATGATGGCCTCCACATATAATGGCCCCCTTGGTATGATGGCCCCCGCATATAATGGCCCCCTTGGTATGATGGCCCCCACATACAATGGCCCCCTTGGTATGATGGCCCCACAAAGTACTGTTTACCTTTTTTCCTGCAGTTCCGGCGAGGCCGCTGCTGCTTTGTGTGCGGGCGACCTGGGGCCACGGGTGGGAGAGCAGAGTGCATGCTCTCTGCTCACAGAATGCGCTGACACTTAGCAGTGTCAGTGCGTTCCCAGCTCCAGCCACCTGTGTGCGTCACAGCGTTCGCTGTGTGCGCGAGCGCCCTGCCCCCGGTGATGCCGAGCTACCTGGGCAGGCACCCAGAAAATTAAAGGGGCCGGCAGCCGTAAAAACGGGCTGGCGGCCCCCCAAGCAGTGCCACACCGCGGCCCACCGGGAAAGTGCCCAGTAGGGCAGATTAGCAATGCTGCTGTGGCCCCTCACTGGGCTGATTGTCCACACTGCAGGTGAGGTAGGCATAGTAAGAACACTGGCGGCCCAGGCTACATCCATTTGCTTGGGGGCCAGGGGGCAGCGGGGGGCTATATGGCCTGGGCCGTGACATCTCCAACATATATCTTCAGCAGGGACCTTGGGCATTACCTCCCCCAACCCTTTGGCCCTTGGACGCTCTATCCCTTTTTGGGCCTCCGCCCCCTGGTGAGTTCCCCACTATGGAGTGAGCTGCTTTACCAAGGAACCCTCGGCCCCCTGATACCTCTCGACCAGACCAACCAGTTCATCAGCGTTCCGGGGATCACCCTGGGCAACCCAAGTCTGTATTGGCCTGGGCAGGGAATGCACGAACCGCTCCATAACCACTCGCTCTACGCACTGCGCAGTAGTAGAGGACTCTGGCTGCAAGTCATTTTTGGACCGCGTGCGCAGTAGCATCTATCGGTTGACGAGAAATGCTACTGAGCAAACGCTGCTAGCGGTACCATTTCTCTGGAGAAAAAGAAATTTGCCTGCAGCAGTATGGCACCACGGGCCGCGCTTGCACAGTAGCATCTCTCGGCGAACAAGAGATGCTACTGCGCATGTGCGGGCGGCGGGGCCGATTTGCTACACGTAAATTTCTAGATTTCTACCACAATTACAAAGACAGTATTTAAAATAGGAGGCAGGTCACTGAAGGCACAGTGACCTGTCAGAAGGCAGAGATAGGAATACATTAGCAGAGCACCAGTTATAGCCCCTCCTCACAGGTTGCCCCAAAGCACGAGCATCTCATTATCTCAGGAATGAAAATAAAGATTAAAAAAGAACCACAGGACGGATTTCATCAACAAAGGTATCATTTTAATCAGTGTAATGGCGCCCACCTCGCAGTGTATGTGGTTCACTAAGCACAATCCTGCTGACAGGTGCGCTTTAAATTACCAAACCATAGTAATATATAAAGTGACAAGTGCCTCGGTATAGTTATGATTTAGGTAACAAAAAGAAATATACACCGTCATCTCATAGATCTACTTGTCATTATTATAGAGAAATGCCATAATAAGCACCAAAGAAAAGAGGGTCAAGGTGAATAATTGCACTTACATAGATAGAAGGTGGTACACATGAGGTTCTGATGAAGAAAGGGCGAAACGCGCGTTGGGGCGACGGGGACCTTATAAGTTTAAAACGAACTCCTTTTCCTCAACCTAAAAATAAAGAAGTGAATAACATAACAAAAGGGAGGTATATTTGTTATTTCTACACCCATAAAAGTCTGATTGTGCTGTTAGCTAATCGTCTGCAAAAGCTTTCAGCCATTTCAGGGACATTTGACTAATGTTATATGGTTTACTGCTATCATCTTTTACATATAGATATTATGGTCACAGTGTTTGTTGTACTTTGCTGACATCTTTTGGCCATTGTTATAATAATGTTGAAGCTGTAATTCCCACAATGCCTCTCTCTATTTAACTCCTTCTATCTTGTTTCCTCACATCCTTTCTTGTGGTCAGAGCCATATTGGCAACACGTGCATTAGGACTTTAGAGAGGATTCTCGTGTCACCTCTACGCTCCACCTTCCACGTTCTACCTCATCTTCATCCCTTCATCTTCCCTCATCTCATCAAGGTGCTGTGAATTAAAGTTCTTAAAATTCTTCACTATCACTACATCGTCCTTCCCGGATTTACCACATGCAGTCGGTCAAGAATAAGGGTGGAGGTTAGCGAGTAACACTACCTGTCATTGCATGTACAGAGATCCGTGCTCACATCCCCCAGACACATCTCACCCACGTACATCGGTGGCAGAATACTGATTCATTGTAATATAAAATTAATTAACCCATAAATGATATAAAGACCAAAAAATGAAGTGCCAGACATGCAGTTTTTTTAGTTGCTGCAAGTCTAAAAAAAAAAAAATGCAATAAAAAGTTATAAAATCATATGTACTCCAAAATGGTAGCAATAAAACCTACAGCTACCTCCACAGAGAAGTATAATAGTAGTTGGCAACAAAAAACAAATGTTTTTACAAAATTCTGAATTTTAAAAATCAGTTTTGTATATATATAATACATAATCATACTGACCTGCCGTACAAAACTCAAACAGGCGGAATTGCGGTTTATTTTCAACATTTTACACTTGGTCTTATTTTTTCCCACTTTTTTGTACCTTGAACGGTAAAATAAACACTGTTGTGTAAGGTGACTGTCAGACACCTAGTGTCTGGGAGATAAACTTGGAGTAATGCCTTAGTGCATATAGGACTAAAAGGGATTAATCATCCATGACAGGTTGATTATGAGCAGCTAAATGGCTGCTCACCATGTCTCCTCCCCTGGGTGTGATTCACTGGGTAAATTGAGAGCTGTTTGTCTCACACATGCTGGGGGTATGGAGGTTGCAGATCGCCTGGATTGTGTTAATTTGCTAAAGGACTAAGAAGCCAGCTGGGCTAACCAGCACTATTGTATGGACTTATTACTTTATGTTTTACTTGCTGCTGGACAAAGGTGGTATTTAAGTTTTCTGTGATGTGGTTTATGAGGACTGAAATAAACCAGCCGGACTTTAAATAGTAAAGGTTCCTGTTATTCCTCGGATCGCCTCCAAGTGAGTAGCATTGTTACATTTGGTTTAGAATGCGGGCAGCGTTCCTAGGGAACACGTGTGATTACTACAGAAGTACTGCATGTCGTGGGTGACGGTGGCTATAGGCCACGGAGCAGCATCAGGCAGCATGGAGGACCTGATTAAACACCTGGTGCAAGCCCATCAGCTGCAACCGCAACAGCTACAGCCGCGACAGCTGGCACAACAGACAAGTAAACTGCTTCAGCAAAAGCTGCAGATTGAATTACAGAGGAGGTTCAAGGCATGGTAGCAGCTCTGACTCCCAAAGTCAGCTGATGATTTTTCTATCCGGAAGGCGGTGAGGAGAGCCCTGCAGGAAATTTTTCTGTGATGCGGTTTATGAGGACTTAAATAAACCAGCCAGACTTTAAATACAAACGGTTCCTGTTTTACCTCCCATCGCTCCCAAGTGAGTATCATTGTTACAGATTTCATCAGCATTCACCTTAAAACTGCACCATGGCAGTCACTCTGTTGCAGATTATCCCAAAGTCATGTGTCATAATGCGTTCCCATTAGTCCAGAGAAGTGGTGGTCTAAGAGAAGCCAGGACCCTGGGCAGTTTAGAAGGTGTGCCCCCCCCCTCTCGATACTCGATGTATCACATCACATGTCAAAGCGCATCGCACAACAGAATACATAACCTAGCGCTATTCATAATAGAGCAGGGGGGAGATTAATTTTCCCAAGGGGCCATATGAGAGACTGTTGTGGAGGATGCACCAAAAGGCTGAAACTAATTCTGCTCAATATTAATATTAACATATTATTTATAATTGTTTTTCTATATTAATTGTATGACTTAATATTGAGCAGAATTAAGTATGCTGACATCCCCTGTATACAGTATGAGCCCCCACATAGCCCCCTCAATCAACAACCAAAGCAGTCAACCCATGGGGCCCTTAAACATGTAAACCATAACAAATAAAAACATTAAAAAATTCTCTGTTTAGTTAGTTTAAAAACCCATATACCTCATAGTAATGTTTCTATGGATATGGACTATCATATATATATATATATATATATATATATATATATATATATATATATATATATATATATATATATATATATATTGTACGTGGGGGCTCATACTGTATATAGGGGATATCAGCATACTTAATTCTGCTCAATATGAAGTCATACAATTAATATAAAAAAATGATAATTAATATGTTAATATTAATATTGAGCAGAATTAGTTTCAGCCTTTTGATGTGGCCTCCACAACAGTCTCTCGTGAGGCCCGTTGGTAATGTATATGTGTGTGTATGTGTGTGTGTGTATGTGTATATATATATATATATATATATACACAATGGGGAAAAAAGTATTTAGTCAGCCGTCAATTGTGCAAGTTCTCCCACTTAAAAGGATGAGCGAGGCCTGTAATTGACATCATAGGTCGACCTCAACTATGAGAGACAAAATGAGAAAACAAATCCTGAAAATCACATTGTCCGATTTGGAAAGAATTTTTTTTTTCAAATTTTGGTGGAAAATAAGTATTTGGTCAATTACAAACAAGCAAGATTTCTGGCTCTCCCAGACCTGTAACTTCTTCTTTAAGAGGCTCCTCTGTCCTCCACTCATTTACCTGTAGTACTGCCTCCTCTGTCCTCCGCTCATTACCTGTAGTACTGGCTCCTCTGTCCTCCACTCATTTACCTGTAGTACTGGCTCCTCTGTCCTCCACTCATTACCTGTAGTACTGGCTCCTCTGTCCTCCACTCATTACCTGTAGTACTGCCTCCTCTGTCCTCCGCTCATTACCTGTAGTACTGGCTCCTCTGTCCTCCACTCATTTACCTGTAGTACTGGCTCCTCTGTCCTCCACTCATTACCTGTAGTACTGGCACCTGTTTGAACTTGTTATCAGTATAAAAGACACCTTTCCGCATCCTCATACAGTCACACTCCAAACTCCACCATGGTGAAGACCAAAGAGCTGTCGAAGGACACCAGAAACAAAATTGTAGCCCTGCACCAGGCTGGGAAGACTGAATCTGCAATAGGCGAGCAGCTTGGTGTGAAGAAATCAACTGTGGGAGCAATAATTAGAAAATGTGACATACAAGACCACTGATAATCTCCATCGATCTGGGGCTCCACACAAGATCTCACCCCGTGGGGTCAAAATGATCTCAAGAACGGTGAGCAAAAATTCTAGATCCACACGGGGGACCTAGTGAATGACCTGCAGAGAGCTGGGACCAATGTTACACAGGCTACCATCAGTAACACACTACTCCGCCAGGGATCCTGCAGAGCCAGACGTGTCCCCCTGCTTAAGCCATTACATGTCTGGGTCCCACACCTATTGTGAAGCATGGGGGTGGCAACATCATGCTTTGGGGCTGTTTCTCTGCCAAGGGACCAGGACGACTGATCCGTGTACATGAAAGAATGAATGGGGCCATGTATCGTGAGATTTTGAGTGCAAACCTCCTTCCATCAGCAAAGGCATTGAAGATGAAATGTGGCTGGGTCTTTCAGCATGACCATGATCCCAAGCACACCGCCAGGGCAATGAAGGAGTGGCTTTGTAAGAAGCATTTCAAGGTCCTGGAGTGGCCTAGCCAGTCTCCACATCTAAACCCTATAGAAAACCTTTGGAGGGAGCTGAAAGTCCGTGTTTCCCAGCGACAGCCCCAAAACATCACCGCTCTAGAGGAGATCTGCATGGAGGAATGGGCCAACATACCAGCAACAGTGTGTGCCAACCTTGTGAAGACTTACAGAAAAAGTTTCACCTCTGTCATTGCCAACAAAGGATATATAACAAAGTATTGAGAAGAACTTTTGTAATTGACCAAATACTTATTTTCCACCAAAATTTAAAAAAAAAAGTTCTTTCCAAATCGGACAATGTGATTTTCAGGATTTGTTTTCTCATTTTGTCTCTCATAGCTGAGGTCGACCTATGATGTCAATTACAGGCCTCGCTCATCTTTTTAAGTGGGAGAACTTGCACAATTGGTGGCTGACTAAATACTTTTTTCCCCATTGTACATATATACAGTACAGACGAAAAGTTTGGACACATCTTCTCATTTAAAGATTTTTCTGTATTTTCATGACTATGAAAATTGTACATTCACACTGAAGGCATCAAAACTATGAATTAACACATGTGGAATTATATACTTAACAAAAAAGTGTGAAACAACTGAAAATATGTCTTATATTCTAGGTTCTTCAAAGTAGCCACCTTTTGCTTTGATGACTGCTTTGCACACTCTTGGCATTCTCTTGATGAGCTTCAAGAGGTAGTCACCGGAAATGGTCTTCCAACAATCTTGAAGGAGTTCCCAGAGATGCTTAGCACTTGTTGGCCCTTTTGCCTTCACTCTGCGGTCCAGCTCACCACAAACCATCTCGATTGGGTTCAGGTCTGGTGACTGTGGAGGCCAGGTCATCTGGCGTAGCCCCCATCACTCTCTTTCTTGGTCAAATAGCCCTTACACAGCCTGGAGGTGTGTTTGGGGTCATTGTCCTGTTGAAAAATAAATGATGGTCCAACTAAACGCAAACCGGATGGAATAGCATGCCGCTGCAAGATGCTGTGGTAGCCATGCTGGTTCAGTATGCCTTCAATTTTGAATAAATCCCCAACAGTGTCACCAGCAAAGCACCCCCACACCATCACACCTCCTCCTCCATGCTTCACGGTGGGAACCAGGCATGTAGAGTCCATCCGTTCACCTTTTCTGCGTCGCACAAAGACACGGTGGTTGGAACCAAAGATCTCAAATTTGGACTCATCAGACCAAAGCACAGATTTCCACTGGTCTAATGTCCATTCCTTGTGTTCTTTAGCCCAAACAAGTCTCTTCTGCTTGTTGCCTGTCCTTAGCAGAAGAGAAGGTGTGTCCAAACTTTTGGTCTGTACTGTATATATATATATATATATATGTATGTACAGACAATATAAACAATACAATGTATGACATTTCAACAGTTACAGGAGGAGTGAGGGTCCTGCTCGCAAGCTTACAATCTATATGGAAATAGGGGGACACAATAGGAAGAACATGGTCATCAGTCAGAATTTGTCTAAGGGCATTTACCGTGTGGTATTTGGGGGCATGGAGGATGTGGAGACAGGTGAATAGGCAGGAGCAGATTAAGATTAACATTTAGGAGGGGACAGGGGAGAGTTAGGTTGGTGAGTTGAGGTGATAGGCTTGTCTAAACAGATGTGTTTTTACATACATATACATATATACCCTATATGGCCTAAACAGTTATGTACTTAGCTTAATGGCATCTTCTTCCGACGCGTTTTCCCCTCTTTTGGTCATTCAGTGGTTCATCAGGGAATTCCTTCAATCAGGACAAGAAAAGGAGACCACCATAAGCCGTACTGCAATAAGGATAACAGCTCAGAAGCCCAGGGCAATATGCCCCCACATGGCCCCTACATACAATATGAGCCCACACACAGTTCCCCTATATACAGTTTGAGCCTCTACATACAGTATGAGCCCCCGCACAGCCCCCTAGATACAGTATGAACCCTCACATAACCCCAAATATACAGTATGAGCCCCCTCATAGCCTCCAATATACAGTATGAGCCCCCACATAGCCTTCAATATACAGTATGAGCTTCCACATAGCCTCCTATATACAGTATGAGCCCTCACATAGCCTTCAATATATAGTATGAGCCTGCACATAGCTCCCTATCTATAGTATGAGCCCCACATAGCCTCCATATATACAGTATGAGCCCTGACATAGCCTCCTATATACAGTATAAGCCCCCACAAAGCCTCCTATATACAGAATAAGCACCCACATAGGCTCCTATATACAGTACGAGCCCTCACATAGCCCATATATATAGGCACACATCCCATACACATATTAATAAAAAAAAACAGATGCTAACCTTGCATGGCGCGTGCAGGCTGATGATGTCATTGCGTCGGCACGTCACAGCACAGGCGACAGGGGCTCTCCCGGAGCTGCGCTGCTATTCTGTATTGTCGGCAGCGGAGCTCCAGGAAAGCTCCCTGCCGGGATATGTGCACCACCATATTGAGGGCAATCTGGCCATGGGCTCCCCCATAGCATCAGACCCCTGGCGGTAGCCCAGATTGCCCTCATAATCCGCCTATGGTCCAGGGCATGCATGGGTTAAATTGCATCAGATTTTGAGGTAAATAAGGATCCACATTAATTTCTTCCCTGGCTGGGATCCAAAAGAAAAAAAAATAATAGAAAATAAATATAAATTCTACATTTAATGAGACACGTGATTTCTATGCAATTTTTATACAATGCAATTAAGAGGATTCAGTTGCTATTGCCTTGCAGGTGTCACCTCCCCCGCACATTAAATTCACCAGCGGCTTTCACATTACTGGAATCGTTACTGAGAACGACTCCAGGGCGCCATGGGAGGTCTGTGTCTTCTCTGCGTCATCTTACTCTTCTGTCTCGGTAAGAAAAAGGATTCCCTATTATTTTAGGATGATCTTGAAACCAAATATGGCTGCCTATTAAAGGGGCTATCTCATAATCAACACATATATCACTTATGCACAGGTTAGGTGATGAATGTACGATCAATGAGGGTCTGATCGCTGGGACCGTCTCCGATCATGAGAACGAGGATCCCAAAGAGCATCGTGTGAATGACGCCTTAGTGAGCATGTGCGACCACAGCTCTATTTACTATAGGATTGGTGGTCGCACATGCTCACAATCTCAAAAAAGAGATAAAACCTTGTATTTTGTGTGTATTATTGCCCTGCTAAAAATCACATCTAATGCCATTTGAATGATCACATTTAACAATTTTGTATAACATTGGGTTTTCTAAAGTAAGAGTGGTAGTAGCGTAAAAAAAAGATAATTTAAGAAAGGATGACATACTTTTTGGCAGTGAGATATGGGATTAGTTTTCTTAAGATGCTTGTTGGCAATGGTGATGCCAGTCTTGTCTTGCTCGAGGCAGAAAGTTATTTTCTCACCGTTCTTCTCTGAAAGTTGTAGGAATATAGAGAGGTACACTTGCACCACATGATATGAGCGCTTTCATGATTATAATAATACCATGTCACCCTCTTAGTAATGACCATGTCAACTTTATAGTGTTAGCCTCATAGTAATGCCATAAAATCAGCCTCATAGTAATACCATGTAATCAGCCTCATAGTGATAAAATATAATCAGCATCTTGGTAATACCATATAATCAGCCTCATAGTAATACCATATAATCAGCCTCATAGTAATGCCATAAAATCAGCCTCATAGTAATACCATAGAATCAGCCTCATAGTAATACCATGTAATCAGCCTCATAGTAATACCATGTAATCAGCCTCATAGTAATACCATAGAATCAGCCTCATAGTGATAAAATATAATCAGCATCTTGGTAATACCATATACTCAGCCTCATTGTAATAACATAAAATCAGCCTCATAGTAATGCCATATAATCAGCCTCATTGTAATACCATATACTCAGCCTCATTGTAATAACATAAAATCAGCCTCATAGTAATACCATATAATCAGCCTCATAGTAATACCATAAAATCAGCCTCATAGTAATACCATATAATCAGCCTCATAGTAATACCATAGAATCAGCCTCATAGTAATACCATATACTCAGCCTCATAGTAATACCATATACTCAGCCTCATTGTAATAACATAAAATCAGCCTCATAGTAATACCATAGAATCAGCCTCATAGTAATACCATTTAATCAGCCTCATAGTAATACCATTTAATCAGCCTCATAGTAGTAGCATAGAATCAGCCTCATAGTAATACCATATACTCAGCCTCATTGTAATAACATAAAATCAGCCTCATAGTAATACCATAAAATCAGTCTCATAGTAATACCATTTAATCAGCCTCATAGTAATACCATTTAATCAGCCTCATAGTAGTAGCATAGAATCAGCCTCATAGTAATACTATAGAATCAGCCTCATAGTAATACCATTTAATCAGCCTCATAGTAATACCATTTAATCAGCCTCATAGTAATACCATTTAATCAGCCTCATAGTAATACCATTTAATCAGCCTCATAGTGATACCATATAATCAGCCTCATAGTAATACCATAGAATCAGCCTCATAGTAATACCATAGAATCTGCCTCATAGTAATACCATAGAATCAGCCTCATAGTAATGCCATAGAATCAGCTTCATAGTAATACCATAGAATCAGCCTCATAGTAATACCATTTAATCAGCCTCATAGTAATACCATAGAATCAGCCTCATAGTAATACCATAGAATCAGCCTCATAGTAATACCATTTAATCAGCCTCATAGTAATACCATTTAATCAGCCTCATAGTAATACCATTTAATCAGCCTCATAGTAATACCATTTAATCAGCCTCATAGTAATACCATCGAATCAGCCTCATAGTAATACCATCGAATCAGCCTCATTGTAATACCATTTAATCAGCCTCATTGTAATACCATTTAATCAGCCTCATAGTAATACCATCGAATCAGCCTCATAGTAATACCATAGAATCAGCCTCATAGTAATATCATAGAATCAGCCTCAAAGTAATGCCATATAATCAGCCTCATAGTAATACCATAGAATCAGCCTCATAGTAATACCATCAAATCAGCCTCATAGTAATACCATAGAATCAGCCTCATAGTAATATCATAGAATCAGCCTCATAGTAATACCATAGAATCAGCCTCATAGTATTACCATAGAATCAGCCTCATAGTAATACCATAGAATCAGCCTCATAGTAATACCGTGGAATCAGCCTCATAGTAATCTAATATATATAATTGCCTTATCCCGTCTGTCTGTCTTTCTGTCTGTCTGTCTTTCTGTCCTGGAAATCCCACGTCGCTGATTGGTCAGGCCGCGGTCAATCAGCGACGCGGGATTTCAGAACAAGATGGCGGCCTTTTAGCGGCTCACACTCACACGCTCACCCTCACACACTCACCCTCACACCCTCAGACACTCACGCTCTCACGCTCTGACACTCACACTCTGACGCTCTGATGCTCACGCTCTGACGCTCACGCTCGGCTGCTCACGCTCGGACTCTCACGCTCACGCTCTGACGCTCACTCTCTGACGCTCACGCTCGGACACTCTGACGCTCACGCTCGGACGCTGGAATCTGAATTTCTTATTGATACAAATGCTATAATTTTTATTATGTATAACAGATATAAATAATTTATCTCACATAAAAAGACTCTAATTGATCAGAAGAGTAAAGCACCCATAGCGCTTTCCTCCTTGCCTGCATCTGGTACTGATGCTGAGCCTGTATTGGTGCCTACTTAAGGGTTGCAAGGCAACTTCCTTATAAGGTAAGATGCCCCTTTAAGATTAGAACACAAGTTTCCATTATGACATCACAATTAACCATCACTACTTCTACAAGTCTTTACACTCCTGTTGTCACTTTGACATTCCGGTGTCATTGCTGTTGGTGTGATAAGCCATATAGCTAGTCATATACTGACCGCACTTGGATTACTTGAAATGTCTGGAATTCCTCCAGACAGACTTCAGGTGTTAGCACTACTCCAGGGGATTCTTACCACCTATGACCCTGACTTTGTGCTACCACTACCCGATGGCGTCCTCAGCTTCACTTACCGGCTGGTTATGGAGCTTGTGAGAGATTGCCTGACCAAATACCACCAAGGTTGTATAAGCTCAGAATATCTTGAGCATTTACAGCAGAACATCTGGACATTAGTACAGCAGGTAAGTAGCAGACAATCTGCACAAATTATATATAATAATAATGGAAAATAATAATGGAACACAAGTTTAAGTTTAACCTGTGCCAAATACCCAGATAAGAATAGCCTGGAGTCAAAACAGGGCAATCAGGCTACATGACAAAGGAGAGGGTGGGATCTAAAGGGTTAGTTGAATTAGGGGTGGGAAGGTCCTGGATGCGGGGGGAGGAGGGAATAGGATTGGTTAACCCTTTATGGACCACAAAATTTTTCATTTTTCCGCTCTCATTTTTTCCTCACTCTCTTTCAAGAGCCATAACTTTGTTATTTCTCCATTGGCATAGACATGTGAGGGCTTGCTTTTTTGGGATGAGTTGCAGCTTTCAATGTCTCCATCCTATTTACCATACATTGTATTGAAACAAGGGGAAAAAAATTCCAATTGAGATGAAATGGTTCTTTGTGTCACTATATTCAGAGACCCATAACATTGTAATTTTTCTGTTGATAGGACTAAGTAAAGCCTTTTTTTGCGAAGTGAACTCAGTTTTTTATTGATACCAAACACCTATCAGATCAGACTTTAACAAACGTGGCAATACCATATATGTTCATGAATTTTATTGATTATTTTCATTTCTTATTAATTTTCATCTTTATAGGCTGAAGAAAAATCCCAAAGTGGAGAATTGGCCTTTTTTAAACAACTGGCCCAGAATGTCCTGCTTGTACTGGAGTATCCGGCCTACTCACTGGAGCGCCTGGTAAGGATCCATCATCTTCTACATCTCATGTCCTTGTTGTCTGATCTTCTCCAGATTACCAGTCATATAGCAGAAGGTCAGATTTATGATGATAGAGGCCTTCCCCTCTCCGCTCCAGGCAGACACAGGATATTCTATGGCGGCCTGTCTCTGCGGTTCCATCCTCGGTGGTGATAGTCTGCACTCAGCGGTGCGGAGCTTGTATTTCTACCTCTGTCTCACTCCATCATCACAATCTTCCTCCTTGTAAATGCTGCAGTTCTGATAGAAGTTATTAGAGAACAGTTGTAGATACAAGTCCCTTAAATATTAATGTAAATTTGCTTGATAGAGCGGCCGTGAATTGTCCGTCCAATACTGAACTTGTCAAGTAAATCCAGGTTTAATCCTTCCCGCTTTATATATATGGTAATCTAGTGTTTGAGAAATGTTATATTAATTGTATATCTTATATCCATCAGGAAACATCAAAAGGCGACTCCGCAGAGGGGCAAATCCTAAATGTTGCTGACCCTGATAACAGTCAGCCAGGGCCAAAATCCGATCTGATAGAAGGTAAAACGATCATCTAATATTTTACATTCAAATATTACATTATTGAGAACGGCAAAGAATATGTTGATTTATTCTTCATCCTCTGTATAAATAAATAAGCAAATAAATAGGAGAAACCTGCATGGTCTGGGAGGGTGTGGAGTGAGCCCCTGATGCGCGTTTCATCTAGGCTTCTTCCACACCCCCTGGAAGAAGCCTACGCAATACTTCTTCAATACCCCTTGGAAGAAGCCTATGCGAAACACATGTTGGGGTCTTGCTCCCCACCCTCCCAGACTGTACAGGTTTCTCTTTTTTATTTGTCTTATTTATTTTGAGGACTACAGATTGTTCCTATATCTTCTACATTCTAAACAGACACAAACTTGTATGAATACGATTATGAATAGGTTTTGAAGTGATTTTGATCAGTTGTTCTTGGTTGGAAAGAGAGAGCGTTCTCTGTGTCTAACATTCTCTTATTATTTTTTTATCATGAATTGTTCTGATTAATCAATAAAATTTGTTATGTTTTTTTGATATTTGACTTTTTTGCTTCCTTTTCTTTTGGTTATTAAGTGCTGATATTTAATAAATGACGTTTCTTCATTATTTTAGGAATAACTGTGCCGGCAAATACTGATGGTGGAATATGTGAGACACCAGAGATCATCCAGGAATCTGCCAGTGTAAGTATCAGAGGGACGTCTGTATATCATCAGATGACGGGTGTGAATTATACATCCCATGTTATATCCCATATGACAATGGGATATCACTGTTCGTCATGTAGATCAGACATATTATGTGTGATAATGGCGTTATTCTTCCTGCCCCCTCTGTGTGATGTCCCTTATCCTTCCCTGCAGTATTGATTTATGTGTATGGGGGATTTCCCTTTATAATATAATGGGGTCTGTGGAGGGTCCGGCTGGTATCACGTTCTCTACAGTGTAATCAGTGGGGACATAATATAGAAGAGAGACGTTCCTGCATCTTGAGCTTTTATTCTCCTGCATTTTCTGTCTTAATGTCATTTCTTATTCCTTTTTAGGCCTTGATCGGATCATTGAACCAAGTGAGAAATCCTTGTAAGAGCGACTATAAACCGATCAAACTGATCAGCAGTGGAGCCTTTGGGTGAGCTTTACTTTGGTATAATATTTATTTCCCAGGGCTCCTTATGATGATGCCTCGGTGTCCTGCCCATGTAATATTCCCATAGAGAAATCAGGAGTCCACATCACTGTCCACATCTATCTGTCAGGTCAGTTAGGATGTGACGTGGATGTGGACCCTCCATTGATAATCATTTATGGAGTATTATTTTATGCATTTCTAGACATGGATTTATAGTGATGGCCTCACATCTAGTATTAACCATTAGTACAGGAGATCGTTTGATGAGGTCTATAGATGGACTGTTAATAAGAATTTGTAATAAATCATGGATTTTCTTCGTCTCCAGGGCCGTCCACTTAGTGCGCCATAAAGACACAAACCAGATTTGTGCTATGAAGACAATGGACAAGGAGAACCTGAAAAAGCCAAAGAGACTTGAATTGGCCTGTCTGGAGAGGGACATCTCAGCATTCGCCGATTGTCCCTTTGTGGCCTCCATGTTCTGCTCTTTTCCAACTAAACTTCATCTGTGTATGGTCATGGAGTATGTACCAGGTAGGACACATCCATTGTATCTATATCCAGCCCACGTCTGTTTAATCCTAGCACCTATATATGACCATAATGTGCCCACATGGATGGCTACATGTATTATACAGTATACGCTCTACATTACACAGTATATCTCTATATAGGCCATCTTGTCCCAATATTTCCACTTATTTCATATTCACCCTCATCATGTGTAATTTACATTGTAACAAACCCTCACCTCTCATATTTGCTTTCTTCTATAGGAGGAGACTGTGCCAGTCTTATAAAGCGCAGGGGTCCTTTACCAGTCCCCCTGGCCCGTATGTACATTGCGGAAACGGTTCTTGCTGTAGAATACCTGCACAGTTATGGTGTGGTGCACAGAGACCTGAAGCCTGGCAAGTAAGTGACCCCAGTAGTATAATAAAGGGGAAAAAAATATATAATTTTTATACAGTCTATGGGTAATTACTTGGGTCTGACACCATTTCTTTCTTTCACAGCCTCCTGATATCATCAACAGGACATATTAAGGTCACCGATTTTGGGGTTTCAAAACTCGGCCTCATGAGACCAAGCTCAGATATCTACAAGGCTTCAACTGAGGACATCACCAGCGAGTTCCTTGATGAAGAGGTAGGCTTTACTTACAAGATCTTGCACTTTACAGATTTCATCTCTTTCTCCTTCTCTGACAATTTCTCTATAAAACGTTTGCACTGATCTTATTTGACGCAATTATACTTATTGATCATCATCTCATTCTTCTGTTGGTTTCCAGACTTTTGGCACCCCTAGTTACATGGCCCCAGAAATTATCCAAAGGAAAGGCTATGGAAGGCCCGTTGATTGGTGGTCAGTAGGGATCACCCTACATAAATTTCTTTTTGGACGTACACCATTTAAAGGGGCTTTAAAAAGAGATATTTTACGCAGTGTCCTTGAGGGTAAGTAAAATAATCTGAATGCTTGTGATGTCACTGTTATTTGGTTTCATTGGTTTTCTGGTTTAATTTCTAGCCTTATTAAGGACATTTTTTATGAAAATAAATGAAAATGTTTCATTTCCTGTAATATTTGCTTTTTATATAACAGATAAATTAATTTGGACATATCATAAATACTCTACTCCACCCGATGCTCAGGACATCATCACTCAGCTGCTCAGAAAAGATCCAGCAGATAGACTTGGGACAGGTAATATTATAATAGTATTATGACTTATTACACCTCTGTGACCAGACAAATGGTTGCGTCCATGAGGTTCAGTATTCTACCTACTTATCCATTCCCCATTTTTCATGCTATGACTTTCAGTACATTTCCTTCATGTCTGCTGTTACATCTTCAGTTCAGGTTAACATAAACTGTACCGATATGGAGCAGTTTCTCTAAAAATGACTATCACTTTCTTTCTTGTCTTCCTTTTCCAGGAGGAGCAAATGAGATCAAAATGCATCCATTTCTGCATCACTTAGACTTTGACAATCTTCTAAGTCAGAAGCCCCTGTTCGTTCCTGAGCTAAAGTCAGATGAGGACACCCGCTACTTTATCAGTAAGTAAAATGAGACGTCATCTGCAGAAAACTGCTGTGTGTCTTGTCTTTCATTTTATGTGAAAATAATTCTCATCATTATTAGTGATAGCAGGGTGACTGTCTGACCGGGTCTTATACTAATTATCTCTGATAACACTTGTACTTTGTAGCTCGTTGTAGCAGACACATGAATTCAGATGAGGCAGACACAAGAGAGGACAATGACTGGCCAGAAATAAAAAACTTTGTATCATATTATCAAAGGTTTTCTAAAGTAAGTATGTGGCTACTAATATGTCTAAAACCTATAATTACAAAAATGCTTAAAAATAAATCAATTTATTTTTCTCCGTGTGTTTTAGCTAAATATCA
The DNA here is from genome assembly GCF_046119375.1 of Phyllobates terribilis. Classification (NCBI taxonomy): domain Eukaryota; kingdom Metazoa; phylum Chordata; class Amphibia; order Anura; family Dendrobatidae; genus Phyllobates; species Phyllobates terribilis. The sequence goes on from NW_027363179.1 coordinate 51,485, forward strand.
CCAATACCGGGATGATGACCAATGTAGAGCCTATGTCACCTCCACAGTGTTCCCAAGAGAACAGTGAAAAACACTCAGACATGTGAGTAGATTATTATTATTATGAGATTTAGTTCTGATATATGTTCAGAACCAAATACAAGACACGAGTAACACAAATCTAAATCCAGCATCCACCACCCCTCTGTGCATCTGGCTTGTGATAACACTGCAATAACAGTTGATGATTGTGACCAGCCATTCATTTCCTGCTCATTTCAGGCCAATATTACTAGTTGAGGGCCTGGGCAGGGTATCCCCTCTAGGTTGTCCTAATTGGCCTCACAAACAGGTGTTCTTCATTTTTTCTATTGTTTTTCCTTTTAATTTACTGGTCTTTCTTCTACCAAACAGGCAGAAAGAGTCTTCCTCTTCCAAAACTAATGGAGACAATCAGAGTTTCACTGCTAAAAACAACGAGTCATCCTCGTCCTCATTGTCAGGTATGTACAGGTTTATAGGCCATCCAATTATAGCCTATAATCCAAAATTATAATGTGAATCAGCACATGAAGGCTCCAAAAATTACTTACTTTATTCCCGTTGCTCCCCTGAGTATTCCGTTTTTTGAGTTACGGGTCTTATTTAGTGCTAATTTTTATCGTCTTTTCCAAGAGGGCAGTGCTCACAGGATCCTCTGGGGCGTGTCTTTAGGTTGCTCTGCAATATAAAATTGTGAGCCATGCCCCCTTGGAAAAGACCATAAAAATTAGCACTAAATATAAATGCCCATATCTCTACAACCATAGGGTGGATTTTAGCAAAACAAATATCAGAATACTCGGGGAAGAAGCAGACATAAGATAATAGTGAATCTCAGACACTTTTGATGTAGTGACGGGTCCTCTTTAAAGTTGCATTGAATTATTATCTAACTGATTATATAATAACACAGTGGCTTGCTGCAAGTAATGTCATGATAATAAGGGGACATAGTTCCTTGGAGACACCACATGGCGGCACACAGAAATGCTACAGGTGCATATTAATCAGTTGCATAACTCTATATAGATACAAAGAAAATATTTTAGAAGTTTATAATTAATATTTGTTTCTGACTTTTTGATTAGAATCTCCAGTTCAGAAGAAAAGAAAATATTTTCTAAAACTGAGAAGACAAGAAAAAACAGAGAAAGTAGAAGAGGGGGAAAGTAGGCGAGGTAAGTGTGACAATAATCTCCATGTTGTATGATGTCAGTGAGAAGAAGTCATGTGGAGCAGATGTTATCTATCAGTGGTGGGATTGTCACATGTATGATGACTGGCAAAGATCCCTGCCCTCTGTGTGATGAGATTCCTCTAACGTTCTCCCACAGTGACACCACAGTAGTACCCTCTAATATGGAGTCCCATTACTTACATTAGTTTTACATCTTTTCTCATAGGTTCCATCTTCCGCCGGATGATATCATCCTGCCGGCGTGGATTATCCAGGGCTGCTCGCGCTGTCAGAGGAAGCTGCATTTTTGCCTGCTGTCACCAGGGCACCTTAGACATCTCGAGGACAGAAAACCCCCACATCTAGCTCCCTGAAGAAACTACAGCATGTCCACCATCAATGCTGTACCTGTATGGAAGGATTTGAACCATCTACCCGTGGCCTCCTGACCAGCAAGAAACACCTGCTAAAGTTGAAGGCTTCTCCAAGAACACGTCTTCATCCTTCCATGCAAGATTTAATTAAACTAAATAAATACAAATTTTAAATTGATTAATGTCTTTCAGAATTTAATTGATTATTACTGATATTTTTGGTATATCAATATTATACATCATGTACCATATATCTGAAGGGTAGGATTCCAAAGTGGAGAACAGCAGTTCTATGTCTCCGATTAATCCTCTAAACCTCAGCTAAAAGTGGAGGAGAGGACCAAAGATTCTGTTATTCCTAAGAGTACATACACACATAGCCTTGTAGATGCCAGTAAACCATTGTGAATTGCTGGCAGCTGAGCTTTAGGAAAGCTACCTGTCCGGAGATGTGCACCGCCGACAGTGGTGAAAAAATGCATTATAATGAGGACAATATGGCCAAAGTACCCAGGAGCCTTTGGCCCTGGGCGGTAGCCCAGATTGCCTCATTGTAGTCTGCTAATGATTTCACAAGGAATGAAGCCCAGAGTGAAGAAGAAAGCCCATGAGAGTGATACCCACTTCAGAACAGAGAGAACTTTCCAATGACTACAACGGTTTCTGTATTGGCCACAAGTAAATCGAGTGGTGAAAGAAGATTACCGGAAATCCCATCAGGGTGAGATGACTAAACCCCCTAAACACAGAACATCTATATAGGTGAAGAGGATTTCTTTCCTATTGGAAGTGCTGATGGTGGACTATCTTATGATCAGCCGCTCCGATAATGGTTGTTTGTACTGTCTGGTGATGATGGATCATTTTAAAAAGTTTGCAGTCATGACTCCCACTGGGAATCAAACAGCCGAGTCAGTGGCCTGTGCCATCTGTCATGACTTCATGTGGGTATACGGGTGTCCAGAAAGAATTCACTCTGAGCTAGGAGCCTGTTTTCATGGAAAAGTCATGGATGAATTGCACCAACTGTACAACATTGAGAATTCCAGGACTACACCCTAGCACCCACAGGGAAATGGGGACTGTGAACGTTTCAACATAACTTTATCTACATTCTGAGAATTGTGGAGGACAACAGGAAGATGACAGGATGTCACACACTGTCTAGCGCTGTGTATCTGCGGTCTATTCTAGATGCTGCTGTAACTTAAACTGTGAAATTCCCTCTTGTACTGCATGGGTTAATGCCAATTCTATTGACATGTCCTGGTGGATGTGAGTTTCTGTGTGAGTCTACTCCCCTTAGCCTTTAAGCAGCCTCTCCTTCCACCAGGTGGTGCAGCTGATAGAGTTTCACTCTATACGTGGAAGCCGTGCTGTGCAGTCCTGTTTTTTTGTGCCGCTGAAGTCCTTTCCTTTGAGATTGCTGTACCTTTGTTCTGAGGAGGGAGATTAGGGGAATTAGTGCAGGGCTTGTGAAGGAGTTAGGGCTTAGGGTGGAGACCCAAACCTTCTCACCATCAGAGATACCTTCGGGGTCAGGGCTATTCAGGGTTCCCAGGGACAGATTAGTTTTCCCTGCTCACCCAGCCCGTATCTGCTATTTCCTCACCAGCATTCCCCTACACCGTGACACAGGAAGATGCAATGGCCTGAATTTGTACCAGAACTGGTCTGGGTGTACAGTAACCAGGTTCATGCCATGACAGGGTACACGCCTTACACGTTGCTGTTTGGACGTAACAGCCGTAAGGTTACTGAGCTAGAGCTTGATCCAGAGGAAGATAGTACGAAGATAAACACCACAACTTTGGTGTGGAAACACCATCATCGGTTAGAGACACTGAGACTTAAGATTGTACAGAAGCCCCAGGGGAAAAGGCATCCTGTAGTAACTCCTGTGCAGGAGGCACCATTACAGCTGGGGAATCGAGTTTTGGTTCAAGTGAAGCACCCTTGGGGAAAATTGGACTACACGTGGGAGGCTGTTCCTCATCGAGTGACAAGGTGAGTACACCCCGAAAGGAGAAGGCGTCGCACCAGAGAGAGTGCGGCACCCTTACATGCTACCGCCACATGTGTCTGATGAAGAGAGAATGACCGGGGCTAGCTTAGAGGGTAGGCTAGAGGTCAAAATCACAGGAAGAGTGTCTCAGGGCCTAAGTGTTCCAGAAGAGACAGGTCAGGAGGGACTTCACAGATCTGAATGTACCAATGCTGGTGTTTCACCCAGGAGGTATGCAGAAGATGATTTCATATGGCAGTATGTAATACAGCAGACACAGGAGTGTGTTTGGATATTGGCGACTCTGAGACCACCACCAAGGAGCGTCTAAAGCATAAGTAACCTTTCTCATCCAAGTAATGGTGAGTTTAAAGAGTGGAGGAATGTAAGGAGAGTGAGTGACTCATATAATAGAAATGAGCTGTAAGGTATTTGTGGGCTGTCATGTAGTGATCAGAGACTTTAGGTGTAGGAACCTGAAATGGTATTGGAACCAAGGGACAGAAGGCCGGCTGAATGAGAGGAAAGCAGAGCTAGGTGCACAGGGGACATGTGATCTGCAGCAGAAAAATACAAAAGCCACAGGGGTCAGGCCAGGAAGTCAGTCGTCGTCCCGACTTGTAACAAGTCATCTGTGGTAGCTAGGCCTGACGTAGGTGATGAGTATGTCCAGAAACACAAGATCAGTATTGGAAGTGGATTAAGCAAGGGGTGCAGAGTCCTTACAAAGGCTAAGAGATCCTGATTGTCGAGGCTAAAGATAGCAGATAGCGCAGACCCTATTGCAGAAATGGAAATTCGGTCGTGTGAGCGTAGACCCAATTGGAAGGACAGAAATTCGGTTATGTGAGCAGAAGGGAGCATGAGTTGTCTCTCTGGAAATTGGAGGCAAGGACAGAAGGTCTGTGGTAGAAGAAATTGACTGTGGCCTACAGTGTGAGACTTTCATCCTTGCAGGAAAGTGTAGTGTGGGCACCTGTTAGGGTCTGGGGTGGCGACTGCCATTGGAAAATACAGCGGGTTGATGGAGGCCCATACTGATTCGACCCAGACACTATTGGCTGACAGTCCAGTGTATCTTTAACTATTATAGGTTAGTGTGCATTTATACCAATATTCATACAACGATGTATGTTGCATATACTTTATGTGAATATTGATGTTACAGTGGTAATTGTACTCCGTATATGTTCTTGGTGTGAAGCTCAGTAGGAGTATAACCGAGCCACGCAAGGTTTAGTGAGCTTAACAGACAGTGGTTACCTGTATCAGGGAAAATCAAGGATATATAGTCGACAACTAAGCTATTGGTGTCATACTTCTTAGTGCTGTAGCGCTGGGTTTGATATTTTATAGGGCATCGTTCAGATAACCAGGCCCATAAACAGGGCCAGACGGTGACCACAAGCACGAGACAGAGAGAGAGCGCAGAGGTCGCTCTACACTGTCTGTATTGTCACTGATATATAATTGAATAATTTTGTAAATAGTTAATAAACAACTTGTTTTATTGTAGCACTGAGTCCGCGTTCTCTGTGCCACTGCAGCCAAACTTAAAAAGTCTAAAAAATGGAAAACAAATTCCGAGCTGCTCAAATTTTTTTTGACTTAACCCTGCTGTTCTGTTCGGGTCGACTATACACTTATAATGTTCTGGTCATTTTTGACCGGACATATTAAAGTCTTGATTTTTAGCTAATTTAAGTGTTTTCTTTGAATACCTGTTGCATTATTATACTGTATGTGAACATGGTTGTCCATAAACAAATGAAAAATTAAATCAAAAACTTAATTTTTTTTTTTTTTTTGTATCAAAATATGTTACAAGGCCTTATTGCAATATTCATGCATATTGCACATTTGCACATAAAAAAATAATCTTTATATAACTGTAAACTATCACTAATCACATCAAACTGTATGTAAATATATTTAAAAAAAAAAGTTCAGTTTTTTCTATATAAAATGGTAAATAAGGTTCACGGTGCTAAATTTACTGTTTGCATTCGTCACAAGTATAATTTACATGTCTTTTGCAAAAGTACTTTTCACAACTGCAACATATCACATTTTAATCCAAAAGCGTAAAGGGGTCTATTAAATGCAATACTTCAGTCTTAAAGCAATCCAATCAAGATAAATGAAGCACAGATGCCAATAAAATCAATATTTATTTAACCACTTCGCCCCAGAGCCTGGTTTTGCCTTCGTGACCGGGCCAATTTTTTCAATTCTGACCACTGTCACTTTATGAAGTAATTACTCTGGAACGCTTCAACAGATTCCCCTGATTCTGAGAATGTTTTTTCGTGACATATTGTACTTCATGATAGTGGTAAAATTTCTTCGATATCACTTGCGTTTATTTGTGAAAAAATCGGAGATTTGGTGAAAATGTTGAAAATTATCCAATTTTCAAACTTTGAATTTTCATGCCCTTAAATCAGAGAGATATGTCACACAAAATAGTTAATAAATAACATTTCCCACATGTCTACTTTACATCAGCACAATTTTGTAACCAAAATTTTTTTTTGTTAGGAAGCTATAAGGGTTAAAAGTTGACCGGCGATTTCTCATTTTTCCATTAAAATTTACAAAGACATTTTTTTAGGGACCACATCTTATTTGAAGTGACTTTGAGGGGCCTTTATGACAGAAAATACCCAAAAGTGACACCATTCTAAAAACTGCACCCCTCAAGGTGCTCAAAACCACATTCAAGAAGTTTATTAACCCTTCAGGTGTTTCACGGAAATTTTTGGAATGTGGAAGAAAACAATGAACATTTAACTTTTTTTCACAAAAATGTTACTTTAGACCCAATTTTTTTATTTTCACAAGGGTAACAGGAAAAAATGGAATATACAATTTGTAGTGCAATTTCTCATTAGCGCGCTGATACCCCATAGGTGAGGGAAAACCACTGTTTGGGCGCACTGCAGGGTTCGGAAGGGAAGGAGCGCCATTAGACTTTTTGAAAGAAAAATTTGTTTGGATAATTAGAAGACGCCATGTTGCGTTTGGAGAGCCCCTGATGTCCCTAAACAGTGGAAACACCCCACAAGTGACACCATTTTGGAAACTAGACTGCTTAGGGAACTTATCTAGATGTGTGGTGAGCACCTTGCACCCCCAGGTGCTTCACAGAAGTTTATAATATTGAGCTGTAAAAATAAAATGTTCACATTTTTCCCTCAAAAACGTTTTTCATCCCTTAATTTTGCATTATCATAAGGGTAATAGGATAAATTGCACCATGAAATTTGTTGTGCAATTTCTCCTGAACACGCCGATACCCCATATGTGGAGGAAAACCACTGTTGGTGCGCACGGCAGGATTTGGAAGGGAAGGAGCGCCATTTGACTTTTTCAATGTAAAATTTGCTTGAATAATTAGCGGACGCCATGTTGCGTTTGGAGAGCTCCTGATGCCCCTAAACAGTGGAAATCCCCCACAAGTGACACCATTTTGGAAACTAGACCCCTTAGGGAACTTATCTAGATGTTTGGTGAGCACCTCGCACCCCCAGGTGCTTCACAGAAGTTTATAATATTGAGCTGTAAAAATAAAATTTTCACATTTTTCCCTCAAAAACGTTTTTCATCCCTTAATTTTGGATTAACATAAGGGTAATAGGAGAAATTGCACCATGAAATTTGTTGTGCAATTTCTCCTGAGTACGCCGATACCCCATATGTGGAGGAAAACCACTGCTTTGGTGTACGGCAGGGTTCGGAAGAGAAAGGAGCGCTATGTTGGCTGGGATAGGTTGCAGACACCATGTCACATTTGAAGAGTCGCTGACATGCCGAAACAGCAGAAACCCCGACAAGTGACCACATTTTGTAAACTACACCTCACAAGGAATTCATCTAGGGAAGTAGTGAGTATTTTTTAATTTTTAAATTTATACCATTGGGCAGTGAAGAAAACATAATTGTATTTTTACCACAAAAAAATGTTTTACCCTCAGATTTTACGTTTTCACACAGGGCAATGGGTAAAAATGGTGCCGAAATGCGTCACACAATTTCTTCTAAAAGTGGCAATACCCCATATGTGGCTGTATCGTACCGCTCAGCCATACGGCGAGATCTGGGAGGGACGGAGCGCTATTTGACAATTGGAGAACAAATTATTGTAGAATAGGCATTTGGATTTGGGAGCACAAAATTTTCTGAATTTCTTTTGGGGGGCAAGGGCCATTTCGCTTTTCCAGAGCCTTTCTGCTACCAGTAACTTGGAATATTTTTGACAGATGACGGACCTGAGTGGGGACTAGCTTTTTTTGAGGACTGAGTTGAAGCTTTTATTGGGAACATTTTAAGTAACATTTATCCGGCGCTCGAGGCTGAGCACTTACATCGGGGTTTCCATCTAAATTTCCAAGTGATGTAATTCAGATGAAACCCCTGTGGGATCCATTCACTGTAATGAGGCAGCAGAGTTACTCTGGACTCCGTCTGGCCTCTGTTTAGCGGTGTACTTTTTTTCAGAAGTGCACAAAACTGTGGTCAACCGCACTTTTATGCACGCCTAAAAAACTGACACCGTGGGCTCACAGGCCAGATGGCATCCACAGTGGCCTATATCTGCCTCATTACAGGGAATCTTCCGTCATGGGTTCCGTCTCAATCACGTATCTCAGAGATTTACACGGAAACTCTGGTGTAAGTGCTCAGCGCAGAGCGCAGGATAAATGTGAGCAGAGCCTTACTGCGATCTTTGGGAGACATAATAAACAAAATCAGTAGCAGGTGAAGAATTGGTTTTATTTTTTTTTTTTACGCCGTTTCTCGTGCGGTATAAGTGATGAGATTACTTTATTCTTCGGGTCGGTGCGATTACAGCGATACCAGATTTATATCGGGTTTTTATGACTGACAGCTGTCACACAATAAGAGACGCTTTTTTTTGCAAAATCTAGTTTTTGCATCGCCATATTTTGAGAGCTATCATTTTTCTATATTTCGGCCTACAGAGTCATGTGACCGCTTGTTTTTTGCGGGACGAGTTGACGTTTTTATTGGTACCATTTTTGGGTACGTGACATTTTTTGATCGCTTTCTATTCTGTTTTTTGTGAGGTAAAATTAACAAAAACCAACAATTCAGGAATTGTTTTTTGAGTTTTTTTTATGCCGTTCTGTGTGTGGTAAAAGTGATAAGGCAGCGTTATTCTTCGGGTCTGTACGTTTACAGAGATACTACACTTACTGTATATTTTTTTATGTTTTGGCGCTTTTACACAATAAAACAATTTTATAGAAAAAATATTTTTTTTGCATCGCTTTATTCTGAGAGCTATAACTTTTTTTATTTTTCAGCTGATGGAGCTGTATGGAGCGTTTTTTTGCGGAACAAGATGACGTTTTCAGCGGTACCATTTTTATTTCCATTTTGCTTTTTGATCGCATTTTTTTCGACTCTTTGTTTGGCGATATGATGAAAAAGCATAGTTTTTTGCTCCGTTTTTTATTTATTTTTATTACGGTGTGCACAGGAGTTAATTAGTGTGACAGTTTTATAGATCGGGTTGTTTTGGACGCGGCGATACCAAATATGTGTACTTTTTTTGTTTTTGCATAAATATATGGATTTATTGGTTTAATATTTTATTTATTTATTTTTATTTATTTTGTGATTTTTTTTTTACATTTTTATTTAGTCCCTGTATGGGACATTAATTTTTATTTTTCTAATCACTGATCTCATCCAATGCAATAGATATGTATTGCATTGGTTGAGATCTATGCTGACAGTTTCACACTGTCCTTCTCCTGCTCGACTCAGCTGCAGGCTGAGCCTAGCAGGACACCGTATATGGCAGATCTGGAGGCGGTCATGTGACCTCCAGCTGCCATTTCAACGGCAGGTCCTGGAAGGTATCAGGGGGCCGTCGGAGAGGTAAGTGGACGACCCCCTCTCCTCTCACTATCTTCTATATGCCGCCATCACTATAGATTGCGGCATATAGAAGATAGCAAAGGGTTAACATCATTGGGACCTGATCCAATCAGGTCCCGATGATGTCCCCTGTCAGAGCTATCGCTCTGCACCGCACCCGCAGCGCTTGCAGGACCCTGGGGGTCCTGAGCACTGCGGGACCAACCACCGTTTTTAAACGTCGGCGCTGCACAGAGCCCAGGCAGCGCCGACATTTATATACAGTGGGCGGTCGGGAAGCAGTTAAGTACCGGGCAGGCCGCAATAATGCCAACGCCGATGCCCTGTCCAGGAGGCCTCACCAGTCGGACACTGAAGAGGAAGTGGATGACCTGGAGGAGATTGAGCTACCTGCCTTTCACCGTAATGGAATGGTCCAAGAGCAACGAGCCTCCAGTAGCCATCGCGGTAGGACGTTAAACCCTTTGCCTCACCACAGCTGGAAGGAGACCCAGGACAGTGACCCGGTTGTCAGTCGTATTAAGGAACTGATAACCCAGGAAGGTTCCTCCCTGGAGAAAGACGCGTCTCTACAAGCCAAGCAACTGTGGAATGAGAGAAGCCGGCTGTTCATCTATAGAGAGAAGCTGTGCCGGAGGTACGTCAACCCGAGGACCCATGAGATGGTATGGCCGATTGTAGTGCCCAGGATGGACATCCAGATGGTGTTGGAGGCCTACCACGATCAGGCGGGGCACTTTGGCTGGAAGAAGCTAGAAGCCCTGCTGAAGTGTCGGTTTTATTGGGTAGGAATGCGCAGTTCCATTGAGAGGTGGTGCCGGGACTGTGGACCCCGTAGCCTCAGGAGAAAAGACTACAGCAGCCAGAAGGCACCCCTGCAACCCATCAAGACGACTCGACCCTTGGAGATCGTGGCCCTGGATCATGTCAAGCTGTCACCCAGCAGGTCAGGATATTCCTATGCCCTGACTCTAACATACCTGGCGGCGTTCTTGCATAGGGCACCATCTCCCAATATGCAAGATCGCAAACTTGATCATCAGTCCAGTCTGCTAGCCTGGCTTCTTTCCATGCTGTCTGCTTGCCTCTGTTCTGGCTGCTTAGGGCGGCGGCCCGGTCACTTCCTGTTTCGTGTAGCTGCTGTGGGCACACCCCTAATGCGTCCTCAGCCTATTGCTATCAGTCATTGGATATTTAAACCAGCTCCTCATACAAGCTGGTGCCTGAGCAATGCATTCCGTCAGATGGCTTTTCGCTGCTGATGTGCCAGGTCCTGTCTGAACTATATTCTAGCCTGTTGTCTGTCTGCCTATCCTGGAGGCTGTATTTCCAGGCCAGTGTGAACACGCTGCTAGCCTGTTCTTTCCGCCTTCTAGGGGCCGCATACCTAGACCCGCTCCTGTATCTAGCCTGTTCCTGTCTGAACACGCTCCTAGCCTGTTCTTTCCGCCTTCTAGGGGCTGCATACCTAGACCCGCTCCTGTATCTTGCCTGTTCCTGTCTGAACACGCTCCTAGCCTGTTCGTTCCGCCTTTTAGGGGCCGCATACCTAGACCCGCTCCTGTATCTTGCTGCTGTGTCTGTTCTTGTCTGAATACTCTCCTAGCCTGTTACCTGTTTTTCTCTATGTCCGTACCTTCCCTTTTCCTGCAGAGTCTGAACCCGTACCTAACTCCTACTCGTTGTCCCTGTACTCCCGTTTGTGAGTTTAGAGTCCACTCGCTATTTCATTGCAAGTATCTTGTGTGTATCTGGTTCTGCCTTTCCCTTCCAGTCTGTTCCGTGTGAACAGAGCCCTGTCCCCTCTGCTCTGCCTTTGCTCACCGCTCCGGCGGTTCTTGCCTGCTCTGCCTTGCTCACCGCTCCGGCGGTTCTTGCCTGCTCTACCTTGCTCACCGCTCCAGGCCGTCTCGCTCTGCTCTGCCTTTGCTTGCCGCTCCAGGCCGTCTCGCTCTGCTCTGCCTTTGCTCGCCGCTCCAGGCGGTCTCGCTCTGCTCTGCCTTTGCTCGCCGCTCCAGGCGGTCTCGCTCTGCTCTGCTTGTCTACCGCATCTGCGGTTCTGTTCCTGAGTCCCAGTCTGTACTGGAACTTATCCAGTCTGTGCTCCAACCTGCTAGTGCCTCCCTGTCGGCACTCCAGCCGTGCTTGCCAGTACCCCCTGCCTGCATACCAGTCGTGCTTACCAGTGCCCGCCTGTCTGCATACCAGCCGTGCCTGCCTATACCCACCAGTCAGTGTGCCAGCCTAACCTGCCTGTTCCTGTATTCTCCGGTGTGGGTCAACAGCCGTGTCCGGGGTCTGACCTGGAGTAGCACCTGGTCCCTCTGCTCAGTTCCTCCCTGGTGCACTGGCGTCGTTAGCCGTCGTGCGACCTTGGTCGGATCGGGTAGATACTTAGTTACGCCCCTCCAGGCACTCTCCGGTTCTTGGTCCAGTGGGATCACTAAACACGCACACGCCAGTCAGTCCGGGCATGTGCATAACACTGACCATGGTGGATCACTACTCCCGGTTCCTGGTGGTCGCCCCCGCAAGGATCTGACGGCAGAAACCGTGGCAAAGACGTTTCAGGCGTACTTCAACAGGCCACATGGATACCCGAAGCAGGTGCTGACAGATCAAGGCTCAGCCTTTGAGGCCGAATTGTTCAAGGAGTTCTGCCATCTGTACGGGTGTAAAAAGATCCGGACTACACAGTACCACCCCCAAACCAACGGTCTCTGTGAAAAGATGAACAACATCATCATCGACCTGCTGAAGACCCTACCACTAGAGGAGAGAAATTAGTGGCCAGACCTACTACCTGACCTGGTAGATCTGTACAACCACATACCTGTGAGTTCCACCAATTGTACTCCAGCATATCTCATGCGAGCAAGACCCGGGAAGTTGCCCATGGACCTGGAGCTTGGTGTAGTAGAACCCGAAGCAGATATGTCCACTGAGGACTGGGACACGACCAGACAAGAGCAGTACAGAAGAGTACAGGCCTGTGTCGAAGACAGTCTCACTCGGGTGAGGGACAAACAGGAAGCCCACTACAATAGAAGTGCGCCCGCAGAACCCGTCACACCAGGAGAAGTGGTGTTAAAAAGAAAAAGGAGAAACCACAAACTTGATGACCAGTGGGAGAGAGAACCCTACACTGTGTTAAACTCAAGGTTTGATAACCGGAAGACCTGTTTAATAACTAAGGACGGAGGAAGAACGACTGCAACAGTATCCAGAGACCATCTGAAGTTGTGTCCAGGTCTGCTAAAGCCCCAGGAGGAAGTGCCTCTCACCGTACCAGAGGAGCCTAAAGAAGCAGTAATACATACTGAATTAGGAGATTTCCCGGCAGATTGGCCCCAACTAGGAGGAGCAGTAATCATACCTGTAATCACCTTCTACCCACAGCAAGAAGAACCTGTAGGTGCCCCAGAAGAGCCTGCTCAAGAAGAATCCCCGGAAGAAGGATCCCAGGTTGGAGCAGAGCAAGAAGGCCAACTAATGGTACACTTGCCAGTCCCGCAGAGAGGTCAAGGCAGTCTTGTAGCCCCTCCACACCTAGTGCTGACAGAATGGAAAGTAGTGCAACTACCAGTACCACAAGCATCCCAGTACCACGTAGGTCGACACGTAGCACCAAAGGTCAGACCCCTGTCAGATAGAGAGAATAGAAAGGAAACTCTGACAGTGTAGATAGTTGTCCCTGGGGTATGTTATTTGTATGTAATTTTCGTGTATTTCATTATTCATATGTGTTTTTGCCTTGCTAATGAACAATTCAAGTGATATGGACACTTAACTTGCATCTAGTTACCAGTAAGGGTATATACATAAAGAAGTTTGTGGAAGAGGACTGTGTGCAGCCCAAAAACTGTTTCCTGTAAATAATTGCGCTCCCTGGAGTGCCCCCTTTAGGTGACCTCAGAATAAAAACCTGTCTGGGTGGCAGAAGTGGAGGTCCAACTCAGAATCGCCATGCCTTGCAGCCACCCAAGGGCCTACGTGGAGGGTTTGCTTTGGACAGGTCCCTCAAGCTACCTTGTACTTTACCTGTGAGATGGACACCCTGTCAGGGGACCTCACCGGAACAGACTTAAATTCTGAGGACGCTCTATATTTGTATATATTTATTATGTTTTTACACCTGTAATGTTCAAGAGATGTGCCTCCCAAAAAGGGAAGAAATGTTATTATTGTTTAACCTGTTTTGCAAAATTGCTTCAGTCCGGGAGTACTGAGTTTTACTAGGGGGGAATGTGGTGCCCTGCTGCGCATGGTGCCACAGAACCCAGAAGGGGGCATGGCTGGATTTCTTCACAAGAGGCCCTCACTACTTTCATACACCTCCACTTTCCACCTCATACCACCAGAGGGAGCCCGGATAGGGATATATAAAGGGAAGGTGGAGCCAGGCAGCTCAGTCTTCAGAACAGATTAGTCTTCAGTCTGCAGTGAGTGAGTGTGCAGAGCAGTCAGACAGAAGGTGTCTGAGAGCGTACCGACGCTCAGAGAGCGGTGAAGACGCAGTACACCAGCTGCCTTGTAGTGAAGGCCCCGAGCGTGGCCGACGGCGAGGAGATAAAGAGAGAGAAACCAAGTGGGCAGAGGAGCTCAGTAAGCTCACCCCGCTATATTTACCGGACACCGGGTCCGTGCCTACAGGGATCCATTACACCCAGTAGGAACAACCGGAATCCCAGGAGGACTACAAGTCCCTGGCAAACCTGAAGATAGACACGTACAGGACCAGGAACCCCGACGTCCAGGGAAAGTGGTTACCAACCGCAGGTCCTACCTCAGAGCAACAGGTTAAGAAAAAGCAGGACACATAAGCTAGGCCCAGTTGCAGGCTGGCCAGGAGCATACATAGAGACAGGAGGCCTTATACCCGCTCACTGGGGAGAAGTCCAAAAGTGTGCCCTTCACCTGGAGTACCCCGGACCGTACTTAACAGCTGTACCAGTAAAAGGTAACAAAGCAAACCCCCTGTCTCTGTCCGTTACTTCTGCTGCGCTATCGTCCTCTCCCTGCACCACAACGCCCAGCGCAAACTGCATCGTTCTATACTGCCCTGAGGCCCGCTCCATCTTAGCTGCCCTGACACCGGCCTCGGAGTACTGTTGCGGCGCTGGTGACCTTCACCAGACACCACAGGTGGCGTTACGAATTCCCCGAACTTTTATTAGAATTTTATACCCCCTTTTTGTGTACTGACCGCCCTGGGCCAGCCAACGTGATATAACCCCGGCGATCAGCCACCGGCCCCCTGGGGGCGAGTCACCAGCGTGCCTATCCATGCAATAAGACCCCGATGCCAGCGCGGGTATCCCGACTGGCCATTACAGGTTGCAGATGGAAGTGCCATTGGGGGGGGATATGCCAACCAAAGACAGCGGAAATCATGCAAAACGTCAAAAAATAACTTATCAGCATGCTGCCTACTGGAACAGTCCACCTAAGGTGGCCGACCGCTGTATTCCCTTTGTTACTAAAAATCTGGCACAAAATCCTTATCTACTTGCCAGTCTAATCACTAGCCAGTCTAATCACTGGCCAGTCTAATCACTAGCCAGTCTAATCACTAGCCAGTCTAATCAATAGCCAGTCTAATCACTAGCCAGTCTAATCACTAGCCAGTCTAATCACTGGCCAGTCTAATCACTGGCCAGTCTAATCACTAGCCAGTCTAATCAATAGCCAGTCTAATCACTAGCCAGTCTAATCACTAGCCAGTCTAATCACTAGCCAGTCTAATCACTGGCCAGTCTATAATCACTAGCCAGTCTAATCACTAGCCAGTCTAATCACTAGCCAGTCTAATCACTAGCCAGACTAATCACTAGCCAGTCTAATCACTAGCCAGTCTAATCACTAGCCAGACTAATCACTAGCCAGTCTAATCACTGGCCAGTCTAATCACTGGCCAGTCTAATCACTGGCCAGTCTAATCACTAGCCAGTCTAATCACTGGCCAGTCTAATCACTAGCCTTGCGCCAAACTTCTAACAGAAATCTCCTATCAGAATCGCAAGAAAGGAATCAGCAGGCGATCTCTTAGACCAGTCTGAACTAGGACTAAGTAAAGGAGCTAATACAATATAAAGAGGTGAAACTGTTACCAAAGCCTTGTTATTCCGCTCACAGTAACGTCTGAGCCAGCGTCGCTGACACCTCTGCAGGCCGATTTATGCTTTTAGAAAAGTCACATGAGTATCACTACACATGAGACTTCTGCAGCCGGACAGGAGTCCTACCCCGGCTTCTGCCCTCCGCCACGCGTCATCTACAAATATGACAGGCGGGTGGGAGACGCCACATCACTACTTAGATAAATGTCCTGCTTTATCTCCTGTGCATTGGCACAAGGACGGGTATGTGCCTGCGGGCCGTCAGCATCTTCCCTGAGGAGAGCGGGCACCTTCCCGGCCGCCGCACACCGGAGATGCAGGTCCGGTGCAGGAATAACTGTGTTCCTTTGGCAGGATTGCCAGAACTTGTTCCCTCTACTTGTCGGCACCACCTGGACTAACTACACAGCAATAAATCTCCCCTCCTGGCAGTGATGTGGAGCAGGTTGCTCTGTAGCTGCACGCTCCGGCCCCCAGAGCCTGAGTAGTACAGACATACACTACATGGCGGCACAGACCACCAGAGGGAATAACGGACATAATAAAGGTGGACAGGATAGGGGAAAATAACCACATGGATGCAATTAAAGGGTTATTGCCAAAATAGAAAATCATCTCTTATCCAAAGGTTAGGGGATAACTTACTGATCACTGAGGGTCTGACTGCTGGAACCCCTAGCAAACCCAAGAACAGGCAGCATGCTCAGCCTCCCCTCCATTCACTGTCTATAGGACTGCCCAAAATAGCCAAGAGCAGCGCTCCACTAGTTCTGGCAGTCCCACAGACGATGAATGGAGTGGTGGTTGAGTATACGCACTGCCGCTCCGTTCATTATTAATGGGAGTGCTGAAGACCAGCCGAGCACAGAGCTACAGTCGTCCCATAGAGAATGTATGGTGCAGCAATGATCGACCATCACATCAGTCACTAAGGACTCTTCAAATCCCCAGTTTTCAGGATTGGTGAGGCTCCCAGCAGTCAGACCCCATCCATCGGGAAGTTATCCTATGGATAGGAGATATCTTTTAAACTTTGTACACCCCCTTTGAAGGATTATTCAGTCTAATTCTAAAGTCGGGGGATACTGACAGCCGCCCTCCACTAATCACACCATGTTGGCATATTGTAGTGATATCCCACCGCATTGTGATGGAAAGAAGAATATAACTGTATACAGAATAACATGGAGATGTTTGATAGAATCCAGCAGCCCGGAGGTTATGGGAGCGCCGCCAGCTTCTGTACCTCTGTACTAGATGGTATACAGCAGTGACCGTCCCTACACGGGACCCTGATCATCAGGAATATTGCCTCTTACACCCGAGCCCAGGGAATTCTAATTACTAGTGTACACTGTTATATCAGTTTATTATCACCTCCGGCCATGAAAGAATTGTCACATTATTTATTTTATAGAATTTTGTCTAGCATGGAAGTTATGAAACCTTACAAATCCATGCTCAGTACTCTCTATATACATGTATAAATTAGATACATTGTAAATGAAAACATCATATATTTAGGAGTTTGTGAGCTACATATCCTTATATACTCCCTGCAACCACTTTGATGTTGCACTTTACTGCAATGCTGTGGCAGCCAAAAAAACGTCATTCTGGCATTTTGATTTTTTCCCCATTACAATGTTTACTGATCAGATTAATTAGGAGACTTGGAGCGGCGATCGTCTGATCGCTTGTGCTGTACATACACTGCAATCTATAGCAGAAATCACCATCTTCTATGAACGCCGGCCCATAGGAGGGTCATAATGACATGTATGGGAGGTCATCAGCAGACCCCCAGCTGTCATGACAACCCATCGGCGCCCCACAATCACGTGGCAGGATGTATGACGCGCTTCCAGCCGACGTGCGCTATATCCCGCTGTCAGCGATTGACAGCTGGATTTAACGGGTTAATAGCAGCAGGCGGAGCAACAGTACATCAGCAGCTATTAAAGGCAGATGATGGTTGATTAAATCAGTCATCATGTGCAGGGAAATATGTGGACTCGGTGTGCGAGATCACATCAAAGGCAGGGACACGACCTTTGACGTAAATATACGTCAAAGATGGTGAAGCGGTAGAGCAAAGCACAGGTTGCAGCCTCTTCTCTAATATTCAAAGACTGGCTAAAAATACTCCTGAAAAATACTATGAGGAGGATTTTTACTCTTCTGTAAAAAATGTAGAGCGACCTCTGCAATGCGGTATACATTTCATTACAATGGGTCCCAATAGTGGACGGATGCCTCATCATCCATCCTGACAGTGGCCACTAGGGGGCACACACCTTCTATGTGTATGCGCCCAACAATGGCCACAAACGTAATGTGCACCGAGCCCAACAGAGTCATCAGAGAATCCAAGAGTCCCACCCTCAGCCGGCATGCCCCATCGTCACTTCAGCAGAAATACTGCAGCAAGAAATATCTGTATTAGTAAAATGAACAGTTGCTCCATGATTCCTCAATGTTTTTGCGCATCTCATCATGTCGGAAGTGTGAGACATAATTCCCAGGTAAGTGTGCACTGTACGGATATAGGATGCAGGATGTGTGCAGCAAGCCATACCTGCAGAGCTTGTAGGAAGCCCAGCTCTTCATCCTTTATGCATCCCATAAACAGGACGGTGAATGTTTCAGGGCCAACGACACGGAATTTTTGTGCAATTTCCTATAAACCCAAGAAGACCATATTAGCTTGTTATTATCCAGCTCGCGACATCACTGCTTGAGTATTGCAAGAAAAATCTAACCAAAATCAAAATCTCAGGGAAAGCGTCACTTTGCCGTTCTCAGAACAGCCGGGTGGGCAGTGAAAAACACAGTGAAGGGGGCGCAGTGCTGCACCAGTGCCCAGGATCAGTGGGGTCACTGTGCCCCCCTAACAGGTCACATACTAACTAGCTGAAAATTTACACCCCAGCACCATCTTCCTATCTCTTAAGCTGACAGTGGATGTGTTGGTAGCAGATAGTACAAAGCTGTCCACCTTTCTCAGATTTAGTAAGTGACCCCCTGGTCCCCACAGAAGAACTGAACTCTGGTGGTGCCTTCTGATGGCTGCTAAGTCCCCGGCCAGACATGGTGCACTGGTGATTCCCCGTGGAATGATTACAATGATGCTGTTCCCTCCCGGTTAATCTACGATAGGGGCATCTTATAAGGACTCCATTGTGGGTGACCAGGACTGTGACCTTGACTTACCTTAAATAGCTCACAGCTCCCTTGCAGTCCTGAGCTCAGCGTGCAGACCTTCAGCGAGCTCCGGTAAGTGATGGGATTAAGCGCAATGTTCTTGTCCATCAATTCTTTCCGCAGCTTCAGTGCGTGCTGCAGACCCGAGTCTTTCCATGGCGACTCCGCGCAGGCGTTGAACAGGGCAGTATATGTGGCATCTGTGGGAACCAGACCTCGCTTTTTCATCTAAATGATGTAACAAGAAATGAGTCTGTACTGTAAAAACTGTATGTAATAATAGCAATAATAATGTAAGTACATAATATACAGGGCATTATCAGATAATGTAAAGGTACTTTACTGCATTACGTTATTGGTCCTCCCAATTAACAGAACAAATGGTCCATGGTGCTCACTGGGGCGCTGACGCCCCTTCACAGCAAGATCCATATAAGTGTGAGTGCCTGGTACTGCCGGCCTCGGCCAGATCCCCACAGCTTGTACACTGATGGACAGCGTACACAATGAATGTTATATTGAGGGCATAACAGTCATGTCAGGTGGCTACTGCTATGTGTATATTCTATTCTGGCCCCTGTGTGTCCTGCAATTGTCACCAGTTCTCCCCTCTGCAGGCTCTAGCGCTAAGCTTCAGTTATCTCTCAGCTAGTGGGTAGAGAATGCTGCACTGTCTGCTCACGTACACATCTCACACAGGCGGGAGGGATTCCCGCTTTCCATTCAGCACATGTTCAGAAGCAGTGGCAGTGATATGGTTGTGTAGAAGTGCTCAGCACTGAAGTGAGATAAACTCCTTACTAGAATAAGCTGCAGCACGATCTGCCCGTGTCTCCCTCTGATTGTCCTATCACTGTGCTCCTGCTCCAGCCTAACCTGATTTCATTAATCAATAGTGCAAGTAAAGATAAGACACTTTGTAATATACATTATCAGATAAACCTTCTTCTTTTGTCACTTAAAAGACATTTTTTGGTCTCCTGCACTAATCATTCACTCTCAATATCTGCTAAATCTGTGGGAGAAGGGAAGGGAACCTGTCACGTGAACAAACGCTATCAACCTGTAGATATGGGGTTACTCTGCAGGTTAATAGCATTCTGAAATTGCCCGGTGCCGGCATTTAGACTCCCTCTGCCAGGAGGAAATGAACTTTATTGTACCTGGTAGTGACTCGCCCAGGGGGATATGGGGGAAACTCGGTACCCAGGCCTTGACCTTCTGTGGGCTGTCACGGCAGTCGGCTCCGGGGCCCATACCCTGAGGTCACTCTTTAAAAGGGGTTTGTTACATGAAGGGATGAATAACAGTTTTGTCTCGTGACGCCACCTGTGGTTCCTTGTAATGGGTACCAGCGCGCTGCAGACCTCCAGGGGTGATGGGATGGCAGCTGAGATGTTTCTGCTCCCCGCAGGCGGAGTGGGCCCCAGGGCAGGCTTGATGGAAGGGACGCAGGTGAGAGGTGGCCCAGCTGGGTCAGGGGAGAATAACAGGCACGCACACAGGGGATTCGCTTCAGTACCTTTACTGCTGTAAACGGCAGGTATGGTCCAGGGTACTTGATAGGAAGGGTGCACTTCTGAAATCTCCCCAGTGAGCAGGTAGTAGGACTCCTGATCGGTTTCTTCCTCTCTCTCTCTCTGAAGCTCCTGACCAGCCTGGAACTAGACCTAGCATCTGTACTGTTTCACTCTCTCACCTGTCTGCTTGGTAGTAAGAACTTTTCTCTGGCTACCACTATCCCTGGACGCTGGGGCCTTCGTGGTTCCTATTTCTGTAGATGATTGTAGCTTCAGGTTGAAGAGGGGTCTGGAATCCTCCTGATATACAAGTTATTCCTACTGGGCATAGAGGACCCTATAGGCACGGACCCGGCGTCCGGCTTGTGTTCTGGGGTGAGCTTATGATGCTCCTCTGCCCCCTTAACTCCTCTCTTCTCTCCTTGCCTCCGGCCACGCTCTAGGCCCTCAGGCTTCAGCACGTGCTTAGGCCTTAGCTTACCCTCAGCACAGCAGCTCAACAGGTGCTGCCTCTTCACTGATCTCAAGTGCGAGCACACTCTCCCTACCTAACTCCACCCTCCAGTATATATATATCCCTAACAGGGCTCCTTCTGGTGGTATGAGGTGGAAGGGTGGAGGTGTCTGTGTGTAGTAAGGGCCTCTTGTGGAGAAGTCCGTCCATGCACCCTTTTGGGTCCTGTGGTACCTGTGGGTAGCAGGGTGCCACAGTAGTGTTTGGGTATCAGTCATGGGGGCGGCACTGGTTCAGTCACCGCTCTGTGTATAGAGAGTGACGGCTGTAACCGTGCCCCCAGCCCTGATTGACAGCCGGCCCTAATGCTGAGCTGCCATCAGTCACTACAGGGGTCGCAGTTACAGGCGCCACTTTCTATACACAGAGCAGTGCCACCCCGGTGACTGGAAGTCGAACGCTACCGGGAGGAACGCGACAGGTTCATTTCAACAAAAATGTCTGCGATGCCCCTATAAACCTATGGAAGGAGGAGCCGGAGGGATAAAAAGCAAAGCACAGAAAAGGTAAATGCTGAGGCTTATAATGTAGAGAAAAAATGCAGGATACCCATCATATAATGTACACTCCCCATACATTCATGTACACTCAGGAGTGTATAATGAGTGGCAATTATTCCTTAGATAGTTCTCCTTATTCTAAAAAGTCATCTGAAAGTGCTGTTAAATCATAAGGGAATCTGCCACCCGGTTTTAGATGCCCCATCTGAGAGCAGCATGATATAAGGGGTGAGACCCTGATTACAGTGATATCTCACGCTTTTTGTTGCTTACTGCTATTTTGATAAAATCAGTGTTTTATCTGCTGCAGCTCTAGTAGTTCTCTGAATGCTGAGCTTTGTATAACCCCACCCACACCACTGATCGGCAGCTTTCCTCCAGTCAGTGGTGGGGATGGGGTTATACAGAGCACATGAATGCCCCGGACTACCTAGCAGAAGGCTTACTAGTCCTCTAGTGATAATCTCCTGCTGATAAAACTGTGATTTTATAAAAACTACAGCAAGCAGCCCAGTAAATGACACATCGCTGGAATCAGGGTCTCTGCCCATACATTATGCTACTGTCAGATTAGATAGCAAAAACCTGGTGACAGATTCACTTTAAGGGGGTTATCCTATTTCAGACAACCCCTATTCCAACACAGCATTTCTTTTTTTTAAGAAACAAACCGTGCTCCAAGCCACATATCCAAGCCCTTTCCACTTCCTGCCAACGTCAACTCAAAAACATCTCCCGGATCCGCACATTCCTCAACCACGAATCTGCAAAAACACTAGTGCACGCCCTCATCATCTCCCGCCTCGACTACTGCAATCTCCTGCTCTGTGGCCTCCCTTCCAACACTCTTGCACCCCTCCAATCTATCCTAAACTCGGCTACCTGACTAATCCACCTGCCCCCCCGCTGTTCCCCGGCCTCTCCTCTCTGTCAATCCCTGCACTGGCTCCCATGTACCCAGAGACTCCAGTTCAAAACCCTAACCATGGCATACAAAGCCATTCACAACCTGTCTCCCCCATATATCTGTGTTTCAATGTTTTTTATTGAAATTTTTTATAAACCTTCATACATCTCTGACCTAGTCTCCCAGTACTTACCTGCACGCAGCCTCCGATCCTCACAAGATCTCCTTCTCTACTCCCCTCTTATCTCCTCTGCCCACAATTGCATACAAGATTTCTCCTGTGCTTCCCCCCTACTCTGGAACTCTCTACCCCAACATGTCAGACTCTCGCCTACCGTGGAAACCATCAAAAGGAACCTGAAGACCCACATCTTCCGACAAGCCTACAACCTGCAGTAACCACCGCTCCACCACACCGCTGCATGACTAGCTCTACCCTCACCTGCTGTACCCTCACCTATCCCTGGTAGACTGTGAGCCCTCGCGGGGAGGCCCTCTCTCCTTCTGTAACAGTTTGCCGTTGCATTTTTGTTCAAGATTATTGTACTTGTTGTTTGTTATGTATATCCCCTTTTTCACATGTTAAGCTCCATGGAATAAATGGCGCTATAATAATAAATAGTAATAATAATAATGCTTTGGTGTAAGTCATTGTCTGCAGCGCTGACGTGACGGTGAAAGCACTGCAGTCAGTCAGTGAGCTCTGAAGGTCGGCCCGAGTTAACGGCACGAGCCGCTGAGCGTAGCTACAGGCTGCAGAGCTGTAGATGTGTTGTCAGCGCTGCAGACAATAACAGACAGCGGGAGCAGCAGGAGAAACTTTGCGCTGGACCTGGGGAGGATGAATAGAGAACAGACGGTTTTTGTAATTTCTTTAAACAAACTGCAGCCAGGAACAGCGGTTTTGTGAAACAAGAAAGTCCCTTTAAAGGTTGTTTCACAGAGTAAATAAGATCATTTTGGTATTAAATCATTAAAAAGCTACAAACATGCCACAGTTAATGTGACCATTATCTGGGCTTTGTTATAAATATTTCAGAATAAGCTGCAACATGCTGTACAGATCTGACTAATGTGTCCAGGGCCTGATGAGCACAGCCACCACGGCATGGACCCCGGCTAATCCCATCCATGTGAACACAGGCAGAAGGACTTTACTGGCCACTCCTTGGAGCTTACCCAATGCTGCTTTATCATGGCTCATTATCAAGGGGTCACAGATCAACCTTATAAAGCCCGCCACACACATTAGATGGCTCTTGGATGAAAGACGGCCTGCGCTTAACAGTTGTCTGGCAGCCATCTCTCCCATACACTCCTGTGTTCTCTATGAGAGTCACCACCAGACATGTCTACTGGCACCTTATCTCCAGAACATAATGATCAGCCAAATTAAATGATCAGTTATGCTGGATCATTAACTCCCCCAAAAAATTGTCCGGGACCCCATACATATTAGACTGTCAGACAGAGCCGTCAATACGTTATATATAGGATATATCCAACTCTTCCGCAGCCTCCGATGAGAACAGTGTAGTTACTTTCCTCCGGCTGCAGCCGCTCCTCTTTCAGCATCTGTTCCTGGAAGAGGTCCAGGGCTTCGGCCAGCTGCACACAAGAGGGACATGTCTTCAGAGGAGAGCAATAGAAGTGCTAGAAGCAGAGCAGGATATACAGTTAGGTCCATATATATTTGGACAGAGACAACATTTTTCTAATTTTGGTTCTAGACATTACCACAATGAATTTTAAACAAAACAATTCAGATGCAGTTGAAGTTCAGACTTTCAGCTTTCATTTGAGGGTATCCACCTTAAAATTGGATGAAGGGTTTAGGAGTTTCAGCTCCTTAACATGTGACACCCTGCTTTTAAAGGGACCAAAAGTTATTGGACAATTGACTCCAAGGCTATTTCATGGATCGGTGTGGACAATCCCTTCGATATGTCATTCTCAATTAAGCAGATAAAAGGCCTGGAGTTGATTTGAGGTGTGGTGCTTGCATTTGGAAGGTTTTGCTGTGAAGTAAACATGCGGTCAAAGGAGCTCTCCATGCAGGTGAAACAAGCCATCCTTAACCTGCAAAAACAGAAAAAACCCATCCGAGAAATTGCTACAATATTATGAGTGGCAAAATCTTGAGTTTGGTACATCCTGAGAAAGAAAGAAAGCACTGGTGAACTCATCAATGCAAAAAGACCTGGGCGCCCACGGAAGACAACAGTGGTGGATGATCGCAGAATAATCTCCATGGTGAAGAGAAACCCCTTCACAACAGCCAACCAAGTGAACACCACTCTCCAGGAGGTAGGTGTATCAATATCCAAATCTACCATAAAGAGAAGACTGCATGAAAGTAAATACAGTGGGTTCACTGCACAGTGCAAGCCACTCATAAGCATCAGGAATAAAAAGGCTAGACTGGACTTTGCTAAAAAACATCTAAAAAAGCCAGCACAGTTCTGGAAGAACATTCTTTGGACAGATGAAACCAAGATCAACCTCTACCAGAATGATGGAAAGAGAAAAGTATGGCGAAGGCGTGGTACAGCTCATGATCCAAAGCATACCACATCATCTGTAAAACACGGCGGAGGCAGTGTGATGGCTTGGGCATGCATGGCTGCCAGTGGCACTGGCTCACTAGTGTTTATTGATGATGTGACACAGGACAGAAGCAGCCGAATGAATTCTGATGTATTCAGAGCCATACTGTGTGCTCAGATCCAGCCAAATGCAGCCAAACTGATTGGTCGTCATTTCATACTACAGATGGACAATGACCCAAAACATAAAGCCAAAGCAACCCAGGAGTTTATTAAAGCAAAGAAGTGGAATATTCTTGAATGGCCAAGTCAGTCACCTGATCTCAACCCAATTGAGCATGCATTTCACTTGTTAAAGACTAAACTTCAGACAGAAAGGCCCACAAACAAACAGCAACTGAAAACCCCCGCAGTGAAGGCCTGGCAGAGCATCAAAAAGGAGGAAACTCAGAGTCTGGTGATGTCCATGAGTTCAAGACTTCAGGCAGTCATTGCCAACAAAGGGTTTTCAACCAAGTACTAGAAATGAACATTTTATTTACAATTATTTAATCTGTCCAATTACTTTTGGTCCCTTTAAAAACAGGGTGTCACATGTTAAGGAGCTGAAACTCCTAAACCCTTCATCCAATTTTAATGTGGATACCCTCAAATGAAAGCTGAAAGTCTGAACTTCAACTGCATCTGAATTGTTTTGTTTAAAATTCATTGTGGTAATGTCTAGAACCAAAATTAGAAAAATGTTGTCTCTCTCCAAATATATATGGACCTAACTGTACAAGCAATCAGGACCCAGCACTTCACACTTATGTCCTTACTCACCTCCTCCCTCTTTACTCTACTAAATAAACAGATGAGACCCCAAGACAACTCTGACACATACAGACAGGTGTATGATTTTTTAGGTGCATTTTCTAATGGTAAAATTTATAGAAAAAGCAAAGAAAGAAAAAAAATAAGTAAATCACGAAACTTAGAACATGCTGTGATTAGCAACAAAAGAAAAAACGTAAAAATGCACAGATGCAACAAAAGTAGCAAAAAGACAAAATAATGCAAAATAATGCAAACATAAAAAAAGAAATAAATAATCCAAACAAAAAAAAACAGTAGCAATTTCTTAAAAACACATGTGAATATTTTTCTTTATTGCTCTTGGACATGACTTCCATAATCGTAGCAGAGCCGGGCTGTGTTGTGAAGACTGCAATAGTTTTACTGTGATTACAGACATTGCTTGAAAAAAGGAGAACAACATGGCACAAGGGCGACTTATGCAAATGCTATAACAGTCATGGCTATGATCCTAAAAAATAATGCTTCTCATCAATGGCTATCTCCTCCGTCCGGACACTTACCAGGCTTCACTGTGTTTCTTAGGTGCTAGTGGTGACTCTACCATCGTACCGTTAAGGTTACGATCAGCAAATACAATCATTTAGGACAATGTAATTGCATAATATTTGACATAATAGGAAATTATATGAGGATATATTATAGAAGGACATATATTGTCTGGTATGTGTAACGGGTCTGGGAGGCGGAACCTCTGAGCTACTATACAAGGGGGCGGTCCTTGTAAGGGAGCGGGTGGCGACCAGGGAAGACGGGCAGGAAGTCTCAGCAGGTGACCGGGACAGTCTCTGAGTGAACGGGCTGGAGGTCACGGCAAGTGACCGAGGCAGTCTCTGGATGAACGGGCTGGTGGTCACGGCAAGTGACCGGGGCAGTCTCTGAATGAACGGGCAGATGGTCACGGCAAGTGACCGGGGCAGTCTCTAGGTAAAGGGTTGGTACGACCTGTGGCGGCTGATGATAGACGTGAGCTCCCAGGTGAGCAGGCAAGAGTCTCTGGATGAACGGGTGGTCACAGCATGTGACGGCGGAGCCTCCGGGAAGACCAACAGACAGGCGGCAGATGAGCGCTCCCAGGTGAGCGGGCAGAAGTCTCTGGACAGGCGGGTGGTCACAGCACAAGACGGCAGAGCCTCCGGGTAGGCTAGCAGACAGGTAGCAGATGAGCGCTCCCAGGTGAGCGGGCAGGAGTCACTGGACAGGCAGGTGGTCACAGCACGTGACGGCGGAGCCTCCAGGTAGGCTAGCAGGCAGGTAGCAGATGTGCGCTCCCAGGTGAGCGGGCAAGCTGGTCCATAGACAGACTGACAGGAGTTGGAAGGCAGACCGTCGGACCTCAGGCAAGAAGGCAGGTGGCTGATGTGCGCTCCCAGGTGAGCGGGCAGGCTGGTCCTTAGACAGACTGACAGGAGTAGTAAGGCAGACCGTCGGACCTCAGATAGCAGGCAGGTAGCAGATAATCAGGCAGGAATAAGTCAGCAGGCTGGCAGGAATCAGGCAGGTATCTGGCAGGTAACTGACAACGGGACCTGAGGGCTGAAGCAGAGTAGTGAACAGTGCAACAACATTGCTCGGGCACCTCCATTTTGGAGGAGGTGCCTTATATATGGTAAAGTCCTCCGGCCATTGGCCGGGGACTCCTTAGGACGGCGCGCGCGGCCCCTTTAAGAGGGAGGGAGAGCGCGCGCGCCCTAAGCACAGTGGCCGGGAAGGAGCGCGCGCTGCCAGCAGAGCGGGAGGAGGACGCCGGGCACGGAGCAGAGAGGTGAGGGGAACAGCGTCCCTGCCTAGCAGAGGGCAGGGACGCCGGCGCTACAGTACCCCCCCCTTTAGGCCCCCCCTTCTTTAGGCCAGACAGAAATTTAGCAAGGATAAGAGGGGCATGGATGTTCTCCCGGGGCTCCCACGTTCTCTCCTCAGGACCAAACCCCTTCCAATCTACTAGAAAAAAGGTCTTTCCTCTTACCCTTTTGGTGGCAAGAATGTTCTCTACCTCAAACTCGTCCTCAGCAGAAACCGGAGCAGGAGGCGTACCTGTAGACTTGGAAAAAGAGTTAAGAACCACAGGTTTGAGGAGAGATACATGGAAGGAGTTAGGGATCCGTAAGTTGGCCGGGAGTTTCAATTTATAGGCCACCGGGTTGATCTGACTGATGACCTCCAGAGGGCCGATGAACCGAGGCCCTAACTTGTAAGAAGGTATCTTGAGTCGGACATATTTAGATGAGAGCCAGACTTTATCTCCAGGACGAAATTGTGGAGGATCCAGGCGTTTTTGGTCAGCGTGTCTTTTCATCCGTTCGGACGACTGAAGGAGTGCGGATCGGGTACTCTCCCAAATGGAGAAAAATTTGCTAACGAGAGATTCCGCAGCCGGGTTGTCCACAGAGGTGGAGACAGGAAAAGGAATCCGAGGATGCTGACCGAAGACTACAAAAAACGGGGATTTGGAGGAGGATTCGCTCTGGTGATTATTATAAGAGAACTCGGCCCATGGTAGGAGATCCACCCAGTCTGAATGATGGGCATTAACGAAGTGCCGGAGGTAACTGGTCAGGTTCTGATTGATCCGCTCCACTTGACCATTGGACTGTGGGTGGTAAGCGGAAGAGAAGTCCAGGGTGACGTCTAGCAGTTTACAAGTGGCTCTCCAGAAACGTGAGGTGAACTGTACCCCACGATCCGACACGATGTGGAGGGGCAGGCCATGAAGACGGAAGATGTGGCGGATAAAGTCTTTAGCCAGCTCGGGTGCAGACGGGAGGCCTGGCAGGGGAATAAAGTGAGCCATCTTGGAAAAGCGGTCAGCGACCACCCAAATGACCGTACAACCGGCAGAGACGGGGAGATCAGTTATGAAGTCCATAGCAATATGCTGCCAGGGGGCAGCAGGCACAGGAAGCGGAAGGAGGCGACCGGCTGGCAGGTGTCTCGGGACTTTGTTGCGGGCGCAGGACACACAGGTAGAAACAAAGTCTATTACGTCCTTGTGCAGGGTAGGCCACCAGTAGTGCCGGGCAATAAGCTGGAGGGTCTTTTTCTGACCGGCGTGGCCAGCTAGTTTAGACGAATGGCCCCAGTGTAGGATCTTCTCCCGATCAGGTACTGAAACAAACGTCTTACCGGGAGGGAGACGATTTAGACTCACGGGAGCCACCTGCATTACTCTGGCGGGATCGATGATATGTTTAGGTTCTTCCTCGAGATCGGACACCAGAAAGGATCGGGACAAGGCGTCTGCTTTGACGTTTTTGTCAGCCGGGCGAAAATGAAGAACAAAATCAAAGCGAGCAAAAAACAAGGACCACCGGGCTTGGCGCGGGTTAAGTCTCTGGGCATGCTGGAGGTAAGCCAAGTTCTTGTGGTCGGTGTAAATTATTACCGGGTGAAGAGCCCCCTCGAGCAGGTAACGCCACTCCTCCAATGCCAGTTTGATGGCCAATAACTCTCGGTCTCCTATGGAATAATTGCGCTCTGAGGAGTAGAAGAGTTTAGAGAAGAAGCCACAAGTTACCATTCTCCCGGAAGATGATTTTTGAGTAAGTACCGCTCCGGCTCCAGAGGAGGAGGCGTCAACTTCCAGGAAGAACTGCTTGTTGCCATCTGGGCGATGCAGCACCGGGGCGGAAGAGAAGGCCTGTTTTAGGGAAAGAAAGGCCTCCTCAGCTTCGGGTGGCCACTCTTTGGGATTAGTACCTTTACGGGTGAGCGCGGAAATTGGGGCAGTCCGGGAAGAGAAGTGTGGTATGAAGAGGCGGTAGTAGTTGGCGAAGCCCAGGAATCGCTGAATGGCCTTCAACCCCTCCGGTCGAGGCCATTTCTCGATGGCAGACAGTTTCTCTGGATCCATTTGTAGGCCGGTCTGAGAAATAATGTAGCCTAAAAATGGAAGCGAGGTCTGCTCAAAGAGGCACTTCTCGTATTTAGCGAAGAGGTGATTCTGCCTGAGCCTGAGCAGGACCTGACGAACGTCCCTCCGGTGAGTCTGGAGATCCGGAGAGAAGACCAAGATGTCGTCCAGGTACACCACTACGCAGGAGTAGAGAAGGTCCCGGAAGATGTCATTGACCAACTCTTGAAAGACGGCAGGAGCGTTACAGAGGCCAAAGGGCATTACCAGATATTCATAGTGGCCGTCCCGGGTGTTGAATGCCGTCTTCCATTCATCCCCCTGACGGATACGAACCAGGTTGTACGCCCCACGGAGGTCCAGTTTGGTGAAGATTCTAGCCCCCCTCAGACGATCAAATAACTCCGGAATGAGCGGAAGGGGGTACTTATTCTTCACCGTGATCTGGTTAAGACCTCTATAGTCTATACAGGGACGGAGAGAGCCGTCCTTCTTTTTGACGAAAAAGAAGCCTGCTCCCGCCGGGGAGGTAGATTTCCGGATGAATCCTCTGGCCAGATTCTCCTCAATATATTCGGACATCGACCGGGTCTCAGCAGCGGATAAAGGATAAATACGCCCACGGGGAGGAGTAGTACCAGGTAACAGGTCGATAGGGCAGTCGTATGGTCTATGAGGGGGTAGTGTCTCTGCCTCCTTTTTATTAAAGACATCAGCATAAGACCAATAAGGAATCGGAAGTCCAGGTAGATTAGCTGGGGTAGGAGAAGGACGGACGGGATGGACGGGAACCAGACAGGTCTTATGGCAGTCCTGTCCCCAGCGAAGGACTTCTCCGGTCTGCCAGTCAAGCACGGGTGCATGTCTCTGGAGCCAAGGTAGGCCTAGCAAGAGGGCGTGAGAGAGTCCAGGCAGAACATGAAAGGAGATACTCTCAGAATGCAGCATTCCCACCTGCAGAGTAATGGATTCGGTGATGAGTTGGATGGGGCATGGTAAGAGACCCCCATCCACGGCAGCAACAGACAAGGGTACAGCCAGAGGTTTGGTGGGGATGCGGTATTTCTCTACCAGGGACTGTGAAATAAGATTCCCGGCTGCTCCAGAGTCAAGTTGGGCTAGTTCGAAATAACGGTTCTCCCCGCAGACGATTGAGACTGACAACAGCAGAGATGGAGAGGATTTATTCTTGTCTAGGTCGACCTCTCTGAGCGAACCTAGACACAGGCGTTTCCCGACCTCTCCGGGCAGGCACGGATCCGGTGCTCCTTACTGCCACAGTAGAAGCAGCTCCCCTCGGCACGGCGTAAGTCCTGACGGGTTTTGAGCATCTTGGTCTGGTCGACCTGCATAGGCTCAGGAGAGTGTACCTGGGTAGAGATGGAGGGAGTGACGGGTTTCTGAAAAGTAGGAGCTAGACGTGGTAACCTCCTCACGGGTGACCTCTTTGGCACGCTCCTGGAACCGTAGGTCAATCCGGGTGGCAAGAGTTATTAGGTCATCGAGAGTGGTAGGAATGTCCCGACCGGCAAGTTCATCTTTAATACGGCCGGACAGACCCTCCCAGAAGACGGATACCAGAGCGTCGTTATCCCAGGCCAGCTCCGAGGCAAGGGTACGGAACCGTATTGCATATTGGCCCACGGTGAGACCTCCCTGACGGAGGCGTAGCAGTGATGATGCGGATGAGGTCCTCCGTCCGGGTTCGTCGAAGACTTTCCGGAAAGCCGTGAGAAAAGCAGGCAAGTTGGACACCAGGGGGTCTCCTCTCTCCCATAGAGGATTTAGCCAGGCCAGGGCCTCCCCGGTGAGATGGGACATGATGAATGCAATTTTGGCCCGGTCGGAGTTAAACTGGTGAGACAATAGTTCAAAGTGCAGGGTGCACTGATTTATGAAGCCCCGAGCCTGGGCGGAGTCGCCTCCGAAGCGAGGAGGTGCAGAAAGCCGGGGTCCAGGGTAAGATACCATGGTATTAGTGGGCAGCGGAGCTGCCGGATTGCGAGACATGGCACAGGCGGAGGTTGCTGGTGGAGCAGTCAGAGTGTCCAGGCGAGTATTGACATTCCGCAGGTGACCCAGGATGGACTCCTGTTGGGACCTTTGACGGGACAGTTCATGACACAGGTCCGAGAGCGAGGGAGCTTGGGTGCCACCGGGTTCCATGGCCCGAGCAAACTGTAACGGGTCTGGGAGGCGGAACCTCTGAGCTACTATACAAGGGGGCGGTCCTTGTAAGGGAGCGGGTGGCGACCAGGGAAGACGGGCAGGAAGTCTCAGCAGGTGACCGGGACAGTCTCTGAGTGAACGGGCTGGAGGTCACGGCAAGTGACCGAGGCAGTCTCTGGATGAACGGGCTGGTGGTCACGGCAAGTGACCGGGGCAGTCTCTGAATGAACGGGCAGATGGTCACGGCAAGTGACCGGGGCAGTCTCTAGGTAAAGGGTTGGTACGACCTGTGGCGGCTGATGATAGACGTGAGCTCCCAGGTGAGCAGGCAAGAGTCTCTGGATGAACGGGTGGTCACAGCATGTGACGGCGGAGCCTCCGGGAAGACCAACAGACAGGCGGCAGATGAGCGCTCCCAGGTGAGCGGGCAGAAGTCTCTGGACAGGCGGGTGGTCACAGCACGTGACGGCAGAGCCTCCGGGTAGGCTAGCAGACAGGTAGCAGATGAGCGCTCCCAGGTGAGCGGGCAGGAGTCACTGGACAGGCAGGTGGTCACAGCACGTGACGGCGGAGCCTCCAGGTAGGCTAGCAGGCAGGTAGCAGATGTGCGCTCAGAGGTGAGCGGGCAAGCTGGTCCATAGACAGACTGACAGGAGTTGGAAGGCAGACCGTCGGACCTCAGGCAAGCAGGCAGGTGGCTGATGTGCGCTCCCAGGTGAGCGGGCAGGCTGGTCCTTAGACAGACTGACAGGAGTAGTAAGGCAGACCGTCGGACCTCAGACTAGCAGGCAGGTAGCAGATAATCAGGCAGGAATAAGTCAGCAGGCTGGCAGGAATCAGGCAGGTAACTGACAACGGGACCTGAGGGCTGAAGCAGAGTAGTGAACAGTGCAACAACATTGCTCGGGCACCTCCATTTTGGAGGAGGTGCCTTATATATGGTGAAGTCCTCCGGCCATTGGCCGGGGACTCCTTAGGACGGCGCGCGCGGCCCCTTTAAGAGGGAGGGAGAGCGCGCGCGCCCTAAGCACAGTGGCCGGGAAGGAGCGCGCGCTGCCAGCAGAGCGGGAGGAGGACGCCGGGCACGGAGCAGAGAGGTGAGGGGAACAGCGTCCCTGCCTAGCAGAGGGCAGGGACGCCGGCGCTACAGTATGCCTCATTGTAAACTAGCATTGTGATGTACGATCCCTCCCCTGCGGATCCCCAGTAGAATAACAATATAGACATTCTTACCTTGCCCTCCTTTATATTGGCCTTACACTGGAGGAAGTACCAGTACGGAGTGTTTCTTCTTCCCCTGTACCTATTATGAGTGGGTTGTGTGCCCCCAGTAATGTCCTCACCCTCTTCATATCTCAAGTCCTGGACCTCTGGAGACGATTTCTTAAACACAGTTCTTGAGGAGTATGTCTTGGACAATGTCCCAAAGTTGTCCTCCTCTGATACCGGTGAATTATGACCACGACCGGCATGGTGGGAGATAGTCCTGAATCGCAGTACTCTCTGCTGGGATCACAGCCGATGCGTTGCTGGAGTCCGGTAAGGAGTCAGACAAATCTGTCTGCACATGGGTTGTACTGTTGTTAACCATCCTGATGCCAGGGAGTAAGATGGCAACTTAGCGAGGATCTGCAGCATGCCCATGGTAGATGGCGAGCAATGGTCTTCAGGCAGCTGAAACAATTCACAAAAATAAAAATACATCAGCTCTAAAGAGCACGGCTGCTCCGTGGTCAGTAATGTCGCCTTACTGCACTGAAGTGGTGCAGACATACACAGTATATAGTGGGTGTACATATCCAGGCACAACCTAGAAGGAGGTAGATACATACAATCTACATACTGTATATATATAATTATATACACAGTGGGGGAAATAATTATTTGATCCCCTGCTGTCTTTCTTAGTTTGCCCACTGACAAAGACAGGAACAGTCTATAATTTTAATGGTAGGTTAATTTTAACATTGATAGAATATCCCAAAAAAAATCAAGAAAATCACATTGTATAAATTAGATACATTTTTTTGCATTTTGCAGTGAGAAATAAGTATTTGATCCCTCTGGAAAACAACACTTAATATTTGGTGGTAAAACACATGTTGGCAGCACAGCAGTCAGACGTTGTTTGTAGCTGATGATGAGGGTTGTGCACATGTCGGGAGGAATTTTGCTCCACTCCTCTTTGCAGATCATCTCTAAATCATTAAGATTTTGAGGCTGTTGCTTGGCAAATCGGAGATTTAACCCCCTCCATAAGTTTTCTATGGGATTAAGGTCTGGAGACTGGCTAGGCCACTCCATGACCTTACTGTAGTTCTTTTTGATCCACTCCTTTGTTGCCTTGGCTGTATGTTTTGGGTATTGCCTTGCTGGGAAGACCTAGCCACGACCCATCTTCAATGCTTTTACCGAGGGAAGGAGGTTGTTGGCCAAAATCTCGCGATACATGACGCCATCCATCTTCCCTTCAATACGGTGCAGTCGTCATGTCCCCTTTGCAGAAAAGCACCCCCAAGGTATGTTTCCCCCACCATGCTTCACGGTTGGAATGAAGTTCTTAGGGTTGTACTTCCTTCTTCCTCCAAACACGGCCAATTGAGTTAATGCTAAAGAGCTCAATTTTTGTCTCATCTGACCACAGCACCTTCTCCCAATAACTCACAGAATCATCCAGGTATTCATTGCCAAACTTCAGATGGGCCTGCACATGTGCCTTCTTGAGCAGGGGGACCTTGAGGGCACTGCAGGATTTTTAACCTTTAAAGCGTAATGTGTTACCAATGGTTTGCTTGGTGACTGTGGTCCCAGCTGCCTGGAGATCATTAGCAAGTTCCCCCCGTGTAGTTTTAGACTGATCTCTCACCTTCCTCATGATCAAGGATACCCCACGAGGTGAGATTTTGCATGGTGCCCCAGATCAATGTCTATTGACAGTCATTTTGTATTTCTTTCATTTTCTTACAATTGCACCAACAGTTGTCTCCTTCTCACCCAGAGTCTTACTTATGGTTTTGTAGCCCATTCCAGCTTTGTGCAGGTCTATGATCTTGTCCCCGACATCCTTAGAAAGCTCTTTGGTCTTGCCCATGTGGTAGAGGTTAGAGTCTGACTGATTAATGGAGTCTGTGGACAAGAGTCTTTTATACAGGTGACTATGTAAGACAGCTGTCTTTACTGCAGGTAATGAGTTGATTAGGAGCGTCTAACTGGTCTGTAGCAGCCAGAACTCATAATGGTTTGTAGGGGATGAAATACTTATTTCTCACTGCAAAATGCAAAAAAAAAATTATCTAATTTATACAATGTGATTTTCTTGATTTTTTATTTTTTTTTGGGGGGGGGGGGATATTCTATCTCTCAATGTTAAAATTACCCTTAAAATTATAGACTGTTCATGTCTTTGTCAGTGGGCAAACTTAGAAAAACAGCAGGGGATCAAACATTTATTTCCCCCACTGTGTGTGTGTATATATATATATCTGTAGCTTTGTCGCCATAAAAAGATGGGGGCTCGGACACATTTCTTGCACTTGGGCCCCAAGCTGTTAATGTCCACCCCTACTTTTTTCAACCTATGTAACTATGTAGAATGCACATTAGGAAAATGCTTGAAATGCAATTCCCAATAATATTATTTTACAAGTAATTTCCTCTTTTTTTTTTTTTCTTTGTAAAGTGCTAGTAATAAACCCAATCTCTGGATCTAGAAAGTGCAAAACACTCATGACAAACTTGCACGTTTAATTTGTAATCTGTATTTCTTATGGTGCCTAAGGGAAGCAATAATGATAAGGCCCCTGCTTGGTAACAAGTGCAGTTATCTGCCTCTATAACAATAGCAAATTACCAATGATGAAAGGGTTAATACTTGTGCCCTGCATCAGTAATAGACCCTGTAGTCACCATGACAACTGTTATGAGGTCATAAACCAGTGTCATAAAGAAGATTCCATAAAAGAATTCCGCGCTGCCACGATCAGCGCCATTACTGATGCGCCTGAGGACCTTGAGCTTGACCACCCACGTAATGTGCCAAACTTGGTGTAATTTGGAGGTTCTAGCAGGGAAAGGGGTTGTCTGCTTTAGACACCCCTAGGGCATGGGAAGGTAACAAAGGGGGGTCCCTAGACCAGGATCCCCTTCTGTTACCCTCTATATAGAGCAGCTCTCCTTTGGGAGTTCATGGACTGATCTATGACTTTAATGGGTGATAAATTGGGAGGGATTATTTATCCTATTAGGGATTAGGCATAACGAACTGTAACCAAATGTCCAATTTTTTGAGAGGCGGACCTAGATCTGTAAGGGAGAAATTATACATCCACCTGGCCAATCAGATCAACCAAATTCGCTCCATCAATCAATGTGGTGACAGATATTGCAGCCAGATCTCTCCCACATCAGCTTTATCACATTTATAGTCTGTATTTGTTATGTCATTCTTTGTAAATCTGGTAAAATGTACAAATTGTACAATTCTGCAGTTACATCTGTTATATATTGGCACAAACTCTCTAAGCCCAATGGAAGGGCAGCCCTCCATCCATGGTTCCATAGAGGTTTCCTCCACAGGGGGTTTTCCTCTCCTGAGTGCTGGAGGGTGACTCTTCGTGAGTCGGGGGTTGTGCTATTTTCGGTGTCATGTAAATTTAAATAAAATTTTGATCATTTGACACCTAATTGCAATGCTTCGTGTATTTATTTTGTGTGCTTCTGTCTGATTAATTTTGTTTGGGGGACGGGGTCTATCACATACGGCTGGACATCTGCCGGCTGCACAGATCCCAGTAAGCACATTTTGCCCCAGGGGTCGCCCCTGCTCTGATGATGATGGTGAAGAGGAGACAAACATTACAGCACAACTCCTGGACGCATGCTCTCATCATTGGATAAAAGAATTGTATTACAGCAGTATAAGCAGATTACTCATCTATTCGTGTAATTTCCGTAGTCTTCAATGGAGAAGGCTGCAAGCAAGATGGTCTATAGGAACAGAGGCTACACAGAATCTTCTTTATCCTGATAGGTGATGGTTCAGTGTCATGTAAATTTAAATAAAGTTGAGAACGTTTGACACCTAATTGCAATGCTTCATGTATTTATTTTGTATGCTTCTGTCTGATTTTGTTTGGGAGTCGGGCTCCATCACATATCACTGAGTGACACGTCTGACATCTGCCGGCCGCAGTTTTGCCCCAGGGGTCGCCCCTGCTCTGGGGAGTATGATGGAGCAGAGAAGATAAGCATTACAGCACAGCACCTGCAAGTGAGCGCTCATCCTCAGAATAAGGACTTATATTACAGTATTACAAGCAGCTTCCTCGCCTCATTCACACAGGGAGTATTTTGGGCAGTAATTTACATTAGTATTTGTAAGCTAAAAACCAGAGGGGAACAAACACAGAGAAAAATAATAACTGTACCACTCTCACCTCTTCTGTGTTTTGGATCCACTCCTGGCGTCTGTTAACAAATACTGATGCAAAATATCGCCATGTAAAAGGGCCCTAAATCCTTACTGACTGATTGGACAATTCTTTACAAAAAAACAATATATGCCTCACCATGCATTTAATCCATCCTGCTGCTCATATCTTCTGGGCTCAGACCCACAATGCCGTGACTCTCGGCCAGTGTACATAAGGAGAAAGTGGGAAAAGTCTCCAATAAAAAATAATTCTCACTTTATTGGTGCAAAATATTAAAATATATAAAAGTCCATGATAGCGGAGACGCAATCTCGACGCGTTTCTGGTTACGCCCTTAGTCAGTGATCCTGTTGTCATGACAACCCGCGCCTCCAGGTATCCCAGCGACGGTGGCCTGCTTAGACCGAGCTAGGAGCATGGTCTCAGAGGCTTCTATCACTGTAACACTGACAGGTAGAATTCATTGCAATGCTTTATAACAGCGATTATACTAATAAAAGCTAGTCCCATAGAGGGACTAAATGAAAAAGTAAAAAAAAGAATGTGAAAAAATATAAAAAAAACCTAATCAAAAAATAAACAGAAAAGAAAATGAAAATAATGTTATATCAATAAATGGGTAAATTCATACAAAAACTAAAATAAACCAAAAAGGTCCACATATTTGTTATCATCACGTCCATGGCCTATAAAACGATCACACTACTTAACGCCTTCAGTGAACACTGTAAAAAAAAAAACTATTCTTTTTCATCTTACCACCAAACAAAGAGTGGAATAAAACACGATCAAAAAGTTGAATGGAAATAGAAATGGTATAGCTGAAAACTAGTGACGAGCGAGCACTAAAATGCTCGGGTGCTCGCTGCTCAAGTCAAGCAAATTGGAATACTCAGGTGCTCGGTCCAAGTAACGAGCCCAATGTAAGTCTATGGGAAACTCCAGCATTCTTTCGGCGGCCCCCCCCCCCGGTGGTCTGCAGAGGGCCTAAAAATTGCCCAAATCGATGGGAACAGTACTAAAATGACATGGGAACAGCATGGGGAAGACTCCTGGAAGCATTTCTGACTCCCAGGTCAATAATATCAACAATGTTGTCAGAGGTATTACGCCACTTTTACAGACTCACAATAAAACATACAAAAACTAAACCAAAATGGATTTTCCTGGGAAATATGTTAAGGAACATTCTTTCCAGGGTAATGACTTGTATATAAGGCAAAATAAATAACCAAAAACAAAAATGCTCCTTCACACCTTGGGCTATGTTCACACATAGCGTTTTTGATGCGTTTTTTTGCATTTTTGCATTGCTTTCAACCGTGACAAATGCATTCACCGGGAAATGGCATTTTAACATTTTACAACCTTATCTGGCC
This sequence comes from Phyllobates terribilis, assembly GCF_046119375.1. NCBI lineage: Eukaryota > Metazoa > Chordata > Amphibia > Anura > Dendrobatidae > Phyllobates > Phyllobates terribilis. Next base: position 89,967 of record NW_027363179.1, read on the forward strand.
ATGTGGTGTGTGAAACATCATCAGACACATCCTGTTTCATTTATGAAGGAGGGATTGTGAAAGTCACAAACACTGTTTTTACTGCCTTACTATTCTTAAAGGGCCAGCAGTCGGCTATGCTTTGTTGTTCCCATTATTAAAGAGTGGGTCTCCTATACTGTTATTGCATATGCAGTGACTGCAAGGGCTGCCAAAAATTTGGACGCAACCCAATACCTCTTTGAAGAGACATAGAGGAGGGTCTCAGTAAAAAAAAATATTCCCATTATAAAGGAGTGGGTCTCCTATAGTGGTAATACCCATGCTGTGACTGCAAGGGCTGCCAAAATTTGGGAAAAACCCCACTAACAATTTAAAGACACATAGAGCTGGGCCACAGTAATGACATGTTCCCATTAGAAAGGTTAAGGATCTGCTATACAGTTATAGGGTATGCAGTGAGTCCAACAGCCGCCAAAATTTGGGAAAAACCCCACTAACAATTTAAAGACACATAGAGCTGGACCACAGTAATGACATGTTCCCATTAGAAAGGAGAGGGTCTCCTATCCAGTTATAGGGTATGCAGTGAGTCCAACGGCTGCCAAAATTTAGAAAAAACCCTATTACCAATTTAAAGACACATGGAGCTGGGCTACAGTAATGAGTATGACATGTTCCCATTAAAAAGGAGTGGGTCTCCAATACTATTTGCCTATGCAGTGAATGCAAAGGCTGCCAAAAATTACGAGGCACTCCAATGCCCCTTGCAAGAGATGTAGAGGTTGGAGGGCCTCCAGAAAACAATGTTCCCATTATTAGGAAGTGGGTCTCCCATACTCTTTGCCTATGCAGTGAATGCAACGGCTGCCAAAAATTTGGAGGAACTCCAATGCCCCTTGCAAGAGACGTAGATACGGTGATATGGTAGTGATATGGAGGAGGATGTGAAGGATGAGGAGAAGGAGGAGGACAAGAGCAAATAGACAAAATCAGGAAGCGTATACCCATGTCTGGGTGTGAAGACAGAGGTGCATGGGAATACAGTTAGACCTCCCCAAAAAAGACACTGTATTTGAGTTTATGTTACGCTGCTATCATTCAGTGATGTTGAGAAGTCTGGCCCAAACCAGCCTTTGATAATTTTTATGAGTCAGCCTGTCAGCATTTTCAGTTGACAGCGGCAGGGCAGGCCAGGACCTCCAAGGTGTATAGAGCCAGTTCATGCCACGAGTCCAGCTTGGATACTCAATAATTATAAGGCACAGAGGAATCAAGGACTACGTTGGCACAGCCGGCAAGGTACTCCCTCACCATCTTCCGAAACTTTCCCCTCTTTGGGAGAGTACCCCGTGCCTCAGGACCTGTGCGGTGGGAGGGTCTGAGAAAACTGTCCCAGAACTTTGACAGTGTTCCCCTGCCTCTGCTGGATTGAATTTGTGTCTCTCTCGCCTGTACTCCTTGGTTGTCAAACGAACTGTGACCTCTGCCGCCAGCGTTTTCAGATGGGAATTTTTTAAATGATTCCGCAACAAGAGCCTTCTCGTACTGCACCATTTTATTAGGCCTCTCCTGCAAGGGAATAAGAGACAGAAAGTTCTCCTTGTAGCGTGGGTTTAGAAGTGTCACCAACCAGTAAGGACTGTCATCCAAAGTTTGGACAAAGCAAGGATCAGGGGAAAGGCAGCGTAACATAAACTCAGCCATGCGTGCCAGATTGCTAACAGGCAAGACTTCTGTGTCCTCATCAAAAGGATGACTGACCATGCTCTTCATGACTGGAAGCCATGGGATTTTATGAGCTGTCCCTGGCCAAGGGTATAGATTGAGAAAAGTAGGGGTCCTAGGACTGAACCTTGAGGGACTCCAACAGAGAGGTGGGGGGATGAGGAGGTAGTGTGGGAGTGGGAGACGCTAAATGTGCGGTTGGAAAGGTATGAGGAGATCCAGGATAGGGCAGGGTCTTTGACTCCAAAGGAAGAGACGATCTGCAGTAGGAGGCAGTGGTCAACTGTGTCGAAGGCAGAGGACAGGTCAAGAAGAAACAGTACAGTGAATTGTCTGTTAGCTTTGTCTGTAAGAAAGTCATTAGTAATTTTTGTAAGGGCAGTTTTGGTGGAATGGTGGTGGCGGAAACCAGATTGTTGGTTATTGAAGAGAGATAGATGAGAAGTGAGAGGAAAGTTCAGCGTGAACGTGTTGCTCAAGGAGTTTGGAGGCAAATGGGAGAAGTGATATGGGGCGGTAGCTGGACAAGGCGGTTGGGTTGAGAGATGGCTTTTTGAGAATGGGAGTGATTGTGGCATGTTTGAAGGCAGGGTGGAAGGTACCAGAAGTTAGTGATAGGTTGAAAAGATGGGTTAGGGATGGGATGAGTGTGGGGGTGAGGTTGGGGGGGATGGGATGGGGTCGAGTGCACAAGTGGTGAGATGTGATTTGGAAAGGAGACGAGTGAGGTCTCCTTCCATGATGTTGAAAAGGGAGGTTATGGGGGAAGGGCAATGGTCTGGGAAACAAAGGGGTTGTGGTGGTCGGATAGTAAAGATTTGCCGTGTTTGGTCAATCTTGTTTTTGAAGTGTGTGGCGAACTCCTCAGCAGAGATGACGGAGGTCGGAGGGGACAGTGGTGGGCGGAGGAGAGAGTTAAAAGTGTTGAATAACTGTTTGAGGTTGTAGGATAAGGAAGATATGAGGGTTGTGAAGTAGGCCTGCCTAACAGAGGCGAGGGCTGATTTGAATGCGAGTGTTGTTGTTTGAATGCAGTGAAGTCATCTTGCGATTGTTTTTTCTTCCAACGCCGTTCCGCAACCCTGGACGCTTGCCGAAGCGGTTTAGTGAGGGTGTTGTGCCAGGGTTGCCTATTGACTTGTCGCACTCTGCCATGCACAAGAGGGGCGACTGAGTCAATAGCTGATGCGAGAGTGGCATTGTAGAAAGCAGTGGTGCTGACAGTGTCGTGGAGTAAAGATATGGATGTCAGTGGTAGAACAGAGTCAGAGAGTGTGTGAGTGTCTAGATATGCAAGGTTTCTGAGGGGGTGTGCTAGTTGCTGGACATGTGTGACAGGTGAGGAGGACAGGGATGAGAAAGTGAGTAGACGGTGGTCAGATAGGGGTAGGGGGGAGGTTGTGAGGTTAGATAGGGAGCAGAGTTGGGTGAAGAAAATGAGGTCTAGTGTGTTCCGTCTGTGTGGGTGGCTGAGGAGGACCACTGAGTAAGTCCAAAGGATGAAGTAAGCGACAGGAATTTGGATGCTTTTGACTGGCGAGTGTCAGTGGGGATGTTGAAATCGCCCATGATGATTGTGCAATGTCAGCAGAGAGAAAGTAAAGAAGCCAGGTGGAGAATTGGTCAATAAAGGCAGTGACTGGGCCTGGAGGTCAGTATATGACAGCTACTTGGAAGGAGAGTAGATGAGGACAGAGTGGACTTCAAAAGAAGGGAGAGTAAGGGAGGGTAGAGGTGGGAAAGGGCTAAAGGTGCAGTTGGTAGAAAGGAGAAGACCCACTCCTTCGCCATGTCTATTACCAGGGCGAGGAGTGTGGGTGAAGTGGAGGCCACTGTAACACAGCGCAGCAGGGGAGGCAGTGTCGGAGGGTGTCAACCATGTCTCTGTGATGCCCAGGAAAAAGAGATAACGAGAGGTAAAGAGGTCGTGGACAAAATGGAGCTTGTTGCAGACATAGCGGGCGTTCCAGAGTGCTCCAAAGAGAGGGAGCAGGGTGGGTGGGCATCAGCGGCACGGGTTTTAAGTAGGAGAGGTTGCGGTAGTTTGCAGTTGGTTGGAAGCGATAGGAGGGGGTATTGGTGGGAGGTGTGAGCCGTTTGGGTCCAGGATTGGGAGATATGTCGCCAGCAGTGAAGAGAAGCAGAGAGAGGGAGAGCAGGTGGGAGAAGGAGAGTGTCTGGCTTGTTTTATGTTTTGTTAGGATAGATCTGAGCTTGAGGAGCAGGTCTGCAGATGAGGTCAGGTGGGGAGGTAAGAGGGAAGGAGAGATGATTATTTGGTTAGAGGGTGCTGGGGTTTGAGGACAGCGAAGGAGAGTAAGGTTTAGTGGTGCCAAGAAACTAAGGGCGTATGTAAGTATAATGAAGGTTTAAGTGTGAATGAGAAAGAGAAAGAAAAGAGGATCATATCTCATTAGACTACCATTCACTGGTGTACACCACCATAATTATATCGAGTATAGACTGGGAAGGGAAAAGAGGAAAAGATGTGAATGGAAAATAAAATATAACGTTTATTGAAAATTACTATTAAAATAGATACATTTGTGCAAAACGTGCATTAATAAATGCATACAGGGTCACCAGCTTCCAAATGGTGACCCACAAAACCCGGTCCGTAGTGAGGTGGATAAAATAGTATTAGAAATGCCTAACCCAGCCCCTAATTATTGGGTCATGGCTGTATATTATACACCTAAATTAGCCCAATGAGGCCCTTAGAAAAAGCCGGTATACCGGCGAAACGCGCGTCAGGGACCGAGTCCCGTGTTCTGATAGTATAGGTGGATAGGGAAATTGATTATACCAATGAATAACAGTGTAACATTCTGAGCAACTCTGATTAAAGCTTCTCTGGCTAACCTGTGATCCATATCCATCTTTTCCTCTTTTCCCTTCCCAATCTATATTTGATTGAGAAAGAGAAACTAAGCACAATTAGTAGATGGTCACTCGTACCTTCTGGTCACTTCTGGCCCATTTCTGGCTTATTTCTGATAAAAACCCTTAAGAGCTAGATGTGCAAAGCTGGTAGAGGCAGACCCCAAAAGACTTGCAGCAGTAATTGCAGCAAAAGGTGGTCCTACAAAGTATTGACTCAGGGGGGCTGAATACAAATGCACATCACAATATTCAGATTTATATTTTTAAAAGTAATTCTAAAACCATGTATCAATTCCTTTACACTTCACAAATACTTGCTACTTAGTGTTGGTAAATCACATAAAATCCCAATAAAATACTTTAAGTTCATGGGTGTAACATGAAAAAATGTGGGAAGGTTGACGGAAAGGTTCAGTGGAAAGGCGCTGTAAATGTTGTGGGGTGAAACATGAAAAAAAAAGAAAAAAAGAACACACACAATTTGCCATTAATGCTTTGGTCTTGTTACGGCATTCACAATGATATGTTAACTCCTTTCATGTCAGTACTAGTGATGAGCGAGTAGGTTTCATTAACTCTTTCTGTGAGCATGCTCGTGTGCTCGCCGAGTATTTTGGTGTGCTTAGCATTTCTTTTAATGTCGCTGTGCCTGCAAGTGTCACGGCTGTTAGACAGCTGTGATACATGCAGAGATTGCCTGTTTGACAGGCAATCTCTGCATTTGTCACAGCTGTGGGATAAATAATGTGATATTTTAACATTATTTCGTCACTCTTGGGGCCTTGAACATGTAACTGATCCATTCAGTGAGTGTGCAGGTGTCGAAATAAAGTCATCCGTTTCGGACAGCCCCTTTATTCCTCCATCCTGTTATATATTTTTTGTTATATACAAATTGCTAGTCATTTTAAAGGGAATCATAAAATGAAGATAATCCAGCTCAACGAACCGTGAATAGGCTCTTTTTCACACAAAGTGCGTAACAGAGTACAAGGTCAGCATTACAGCCAGAAGGAATGCGACGTCAACGCGTTTCAGGTGACAGATCACCCTTAGTCATGACTTATCTGCAGACATCGGGCTAATCTCCAGGTTAATAGCGTTAGGAAGGTGACTGGCTGCCATCCCCAGAATGAGCACAAGGGAAAAAATTAACTTTATTCCTCCTGTGACTCGCCAGCTTTCAGTCATGCAGGTGTGCCTTTTGTCACCAATCTGTACACAGTAAGCAATGGTTGTAAGCACGCCCCAGCCCTTTGACTGACAGCTAGCTCTACAGTGCATCAGTGCAGAGCCACCTGTCAGTGGAAGTTCCAGGGCGTGCTTACTGCCACTGCTCACATTGTATGGAGTGGTGAATAAAGGCACGCCCTGCATGACTGAAAGCCGGCGGCTCACGGGAGGAATAAAGTTCATTTACTCCCATGTGCTGCACATTCAGTATAGTGGCCAAGCACTTCCTAATGGTATTACCCTGCAGATTAACCCTACATCAGCAGGTTAATAGCGTTATCCAATGTGACAGGTTCCCTTTAACTTAAAGGATCATGTTCACAACAGGAAAAGTCTTCAAACGCTTGTTTCTAATCTATTACTAGTTATTGGCCTTCTTGGTTGATGGCGTGTGGTGTGGAGTATTTTTACCGAATACAAGTTTCCATTTTGATAAAAAACAACACATTTTTACCGATATGGAGGCGAATTCCCTCCTCTTCACCAGCCTCCATTATTGGTTTTATCAGATCGTATACTCACTTTATCAAAGTTTAGTGGGTACTGTGCTGCAGACTCCAGCTGACGGACCACCACTTCATTAGGAGCCACGTTTCTGTTCCTCATGTCCCGCAGAATATTGGTCAAGTAGACGTCATCTAACCTCTTTATGGCCGCATTAATCAATGTGCTGTATACATTGATATTTGGATGGAATCCACAAATCTGTAAAACAAGTTACCGATCAGATATGCAAAAAGATCCTTGTCACTTGTTTTCTATAAAAAGGCAAATCAGTTTAAAAATGACATTATTTTCTAGACTTTATCAAGTAGGAGTAAAAAAAAAAGACACTAAATAAACTATGTAAACTAGCAATGTCATTACCGCCATGTCTTCCAGGAGCTGTAAACCATCTTTTTCTTTACGGCATGCCGTAGCGAGATTGCAAAAGGTATGGATGTTTGGTGCAATGCCTCTCTGTGCCATCATAGGCAACAGCTGCTGTAAAGAAACCATTCAGACGATCAGTTTTTACACTGTACGTGTGGCATGAAGTGTGGAAGAATCGGCACTAAGTTTCAGAATGTGTCAGTGTTCTCCATGACAGCCAACCAGATGCCACGTTTCATTTTACCAGGACAATAAAAGAAGAGCTCTGATTGGTTGTTATGGGTATCACTGTCCGTTTCGACAAAAAGTTTGTTTCTGCATGAGGCCCGACGCATTTTCAGAAAAAGGGAAATGCTAAAATCTGTATTAAACAGTATTCACACATAAAATATTGCTGCGTCCAACTGAATGTTGCATTTTGGCGGCAGCGCACAAAACGCCTTCATATAGGCTCAGGGCACAATTGCCTGCCGAAGTGCAAATTCACACAAGCACAATGCTTTGTGTTCAGGGGAAAAAAAGGCCATTTTTGATCCGTACAGCGTCCATTTGTCATCCATAACTAAAAAAAAACCTAATAGAAGGCCAGACACACTTTCCTATGTAATCTATGCAGTGCGTCCGGTAAAACATACCTGCCACACGGATTGTGTCTGATTGTTGTGCATCTGTCTGTCTTTTTCCGATATCACAGATGAAAAGAGCCGATACAAGTCTATGGGTCTGTGCAAAAACATTCAGCACCCGGATGGCAAAGAATAGGAGAAGCTCTGTAATTCAAGGATTTATTTATCCATCCGTCAAACATTGATGGGAAAAACGGACACACAGACCGAACACTGATGACACACGGAACAAACACTGCTGACACCAGGACCATTTTTTCCATGTACGTGGTTAAATATGGACATGTAAATGAGAAAATGTGTCATACTTTAGACTCTTTTGCTGGCTTGCCTTGCATCACTTTTTTTGCCCCCCAATTTTCAAACAATTTAGTGCATGCTGTGGTATTTAAAGCCATGCCCCTTCTGTCAAAGCCATGCCCCTTCTGTCAAAGCCATGCCCCTTCTTTCAAAGAAATGCCCCTTCTGTCAAAGCCATGCCCATCTTTCAAAGCAATGCCCCTTCTTTCAAAACCATGCCCCTTCTTTCAAATCCATGCCCCTTCTTTCAAAGCCATGCCCCTTCTTTCAAAGCAATGCCCCTTCTTTCAAAGCAATGCCCCTTCTTTCAAAGCCATGCCCCTTCTTCAAAGCCATGCCCCTTCTTTCAAAGCCATGCCCCTTCTTTCAAAGCAATGCCCCTTCTTTCAAAGCCATGTCCCTTCTTCAAAGCCATGCCCCTTCTTTCAAAGCAATGCCCCTTCTTTCAAAGCCATGCCCCTTCTTTCAAAGCCATGCCCCTTCTTCAAAGTCATGCCCCTTCTTTCAAAGCAATGCCCCTTCTTTCAAAGCCATGCCCCTTCCTCAAAGCCATGCCCCTTCTTTCAAAGCCATGCCCCTTCTTCAAAGCCATGCCCCTTCTTTCAAAGCAATGTCCCTTCTTTCAAAGCCATGCCCCTTCTTTCAAAGCCATGCCCCTTCTTTCAAAGCCATGCCCATTCTTCAAAGCCATGCCCCTTCTTCAAAGTCATGCCCCTTCTTTCAAAGCAATGCCCCTTCTTTCAAAGCAATGCCCCTTCTTTCAAAGCCATGCCCCTTCCTCAAAGCCATGCCGCTTCTTTCAAAGCAATGCCCCTTCTTTCAAAGCCATGCCCCTTCTTCAAAGCCATGCCCCTTCTTTCAAAGCAATGCCCCTTCTTTCAAAGCAATGCCCCTTCCTTCAGAGCCATGCCCCTTAATTCAAAGCCATGCCCCTTCTTTCAAAGCCATGCTTAGAAACAATTAGGCAGATATCTAAAAGTGTAGTTTCTATATGAATCGGTTGGAACTGTGGCGCCCCTGAGGGTTCAGTCGCCACATGGGTACTGCACCTCAGACCGAGGTGTGGTATCTCCTCTCCGAGGTAAGGATGGAGCACCACACGGGACCCAGCCTCAGAACTCAACACTACACCACTCCTGTCCTGTGGGGGGCTTATATGCACCAGGGTGCTGCCCCAGCCGGGATAAAGGAGATGGGGGGGGACCAAAGATAGGGGGAACCATGTAGTGGGTGAGGGTGGAGGACACACTTTTAGGTTACACTTACTGATACATCTATATATATATATATATATATATATATATAATCGTCTTATCCAGTCTGTCTGTCTGTCTGTCTGTCTGTCTGTCTGTCTTTCTGTCTGTCCTGGAAATCCCGCGTCGCTCATTGGTCTGGCAGCGGCCAATCAGCGCCGCGGGATTTCTGAAAAAAGATGGCGGCCGTTAGCGGCTCATCTGCGGGACGGAGATGCAGCCGGGAGATGACCGGCGCGAGGCGCTCATCTCCCGGCCGGTAGCAGCAGAAGGACCCCAACCGCCGGCGCCGCTGACCTCCATGCGGAAGGGAGGACCGGGGAGCGGCGCTGCAGGTCGGGATACTTCTGCTGCGAGCAGTCGCTCATGTCCCGGGTTCTCGGAGCGGAAGTAGCCGCACAGGCAGCGACGCTCCCCGGTCCTCACCAATACGATTCGATGATTGGTCTTCGGCAGGCGACCAATCACTGATCTTGCCGCTAAAGTTAAACACTGCTGTGCTGATTGGTTGCCAACGCTGCCCGCAGTGTTTAAATTTCTCTGCAAGATCTGTGATTGGTCGCGGCCGCTATTTAAATGTGGCACCCAAATCGGTGATTGGTCGCGGGCAGCGTCCGCAAACAATCAGCACAGCAGTGTTTAAATTTCTCTGCAAGATCTGTGATTGGTCGCGGCCGCTATTTAAATGTGGCGCCCAAATCGGTGATTGGTCGCGGGCAGCGTCCGCGAACAATCAGCACAGCAGTGTTTAAATTTCTCTGCAAGATCTGTGTTTGGTCGCGGCCGCTATTTAAATGTGGCGCCCAAATCGGTGATTGGTCGCGGGCAGCGTCGGCGACCAATCTGCACAGCGGTGTTTAAATTTCTCTGCAAGATCTGTGTTTGGTCGCGGCCGCTATTTAAATGTGGCGCCCAAATCGGTGATTGGTCGCGGGCAGCGCTCGCGACCAATCAGAGATTTTTGACACAAATGTCCGGTCCTTAGTAACACCATGCGGCTACTGTCGGGAGATCAGCGGCTAGGGTGTGAAGGGAGGACCGGGGAGCGGCGCTGCAGGTCGGGATACTTCTGCTGCGAGCAGTCGCTCATGTTACGGCATCTCGCAACGGAAGTATCCGCACAGGTAGCGACGCTGATATCCATGCGGAAGGGAGGACTGGGGAGCGGCGCTGACATCCATGCGGCTAGGGTGTGAAGGGAGGAACAGGGAGCGCCGCTGCGGGTCGGGATACTTCCGCTCCGAGAAGCCGGGACATGAGCGACTGTTCGCAGCAGAAGTAACCGCACAGGCAGCCGCTCCCTGGTCCTCACCAATACGATACGCTGATTGGTCGCGGCAGGAGGGCGCGACCAGAAATTCGCTGTCCGCTCCTTAGTAACATGGCACGCGAGATTTAAAACCCGCTTCTATGATTGGTCGCGGACGCCGCCCGCAACCAATCACAGATTTTCGCGCCAATTTTAAACACGCTCTCCGGCCAATTACCGCAACATTTCAAATAGCTACGCCACCTTCGGGAGATAGCAGGGCTAACTCCGCCCATGTGGTCATGTGACTCACAAACTGCTCATAACGTACTGAGCAGGTTTTCTCACTCACACTGTGCGAGGGACTTCAGTCACACTGTGCGAGGGACTTCAGTCACACTGTGCGAGGGACTTCAGTCACACTGTGCGAGGGACTTCTGTCAGGTTTACTGAACACGTTCTGCCAGTGACAGCGCGCTAAAGAGATACTTCTTTACACTTCCTGTTTTATAATGGGTCGTAAGCGAAAATACGCCACGGAGGAAGACAGAAAAGCAGCAGAAGCAGCAAGACAACGACAACGTCGAGAGCAACAGACACCACAACATACTGCCGCCAGACAAGCCCAGGATGCGGAATCTCACAGACAATGTCGGAAACGGGAGACACCGCAACACACTGCCGCCAGACAAGCTAAGGATACGGAAGCTCACCAAAAATGCCGGGAACAGGAGACACCGCAACACACTGCCGCCAGACAACCCCAGGACGCGGAATCTCACCAAAAACGCAGGGAACAGGAGACACCGCAACACACTGCCGCCAGACAAGCCCAGGATGCGGAAGCTCACCAAAAACACCGGGAACAGGAGACACCGCAACACAATGCCGCCAGACAAGCCCACGATGCCGAAGCTCACCAAAAACGCCGGGAACAGGAGACACCGCAACACACTGCCGCCAGACAAGCCCAGGATGTGGAAGCTCACCAAAAACACCGGGAACAGGAGACACCGCAACACACTGCCGCCAGACAAGCCCAGGATGCGGAAGCTCACAGAAAACGTCGGAAACAGGAGACACCACAACACACTGTCGCCAGACAAGCCCAGGATGCGGAATGTCACAGACAACGTCGGGAGCAAGAGACAACACAACACACTGGCGCCAGACATGCCCAGGATGCGGAATCTCACAGACAACGTCGGGAACGGGAAACACCGCAACACACTGCGGCTAGACAGGAACACGATGCGGAATCCCATAGACAATGTCGGCTTCATGAATCTCCAGAATCTAGGACAAACCGAGAACAACACGATCGACAAATTTATCAAAAAAGAATGCTCTACCAACTAAGGCAAACCCAGCAGAACATTCAAAAACTTGCACGTTACTTAACAGACAATGAAACTATAATTATTCAACGCTACTGTGGGAAGATGAATGTAGTTTGTTCAAAATGTGACTCTCTGAATTTCATAGAGGAAAAACCATCTGACAATCAGTTTACTCAATGCTACCAAAAAGGAAAATTGATGCTACCAAGACGTCACTACTCAGATCTCTTTGAGCAGTTGATGAAAGGAACGCATGAACACAGTATAAATTTTATGGAAAATATCAGAAGTATCAACAGTTCTCATGCGTTTGCTTCATTTGGTGCCAACATTGCACCGCCCCCTGGATTAGGACTGAATTGTTTTAAAATTCATGGCCAGATCTACCACCGCACTGGAACACTTCACCCAGAACTAGGACAACCACCAACATTTGCACAATTATACATCTTTGATCCAAATGAGGCTACAGAACAAAGGATGAACCGAAAAGAAAATGAAAAGTGTAATGCAGAACTGATGAACCTAATTGCCGCACATTTACAAACAATCAGCCCATTTGCTGCCGCATATCGCATGCTAAAAGACGTTGAAGCTGAGGAGGAACAGAGAGCTATACAAAATGGGACGGAAATGCCTTCTATTATCATGGCCATTAAACAAGAACGTCAACAAGATCCCCGATGTTACAACAAACCACGTGTAAGTGAGGTCGCAGTTGTTTTTCAAAACGATGATGGAGAGCCTCCTTTTCAAAGAGATATATTAGTCCATCTTAAGCCAGACAAAAACAACCCTTTCGTTCCTAAAACACAACGTATTAGCATTTTGCACAGCAACCTTGATGCTCTTCTGTATCCGCTATTCTTTCAAAGCGCTGATCAAGGGTGGCATGAAAACCTACACCAGCAAGGAACTTCAAGAAGAATTACACAACTACAGTACTACAGTTTTCTTCTGTCTGTGCAAAATTACTACAATCCTATTTTAAACGGTGGGAAACTGACACAACAGTACTTAGTCGACGCATACGTTAAAATTGAAGCTAATCGGCTCAATTTCATACGAATGAACCAAAAACAACTTAAAGTTGAAGACTACTGCGTTCTTCAAGAACATTTGCAAAAACAATCCATTCAAAAAGGAATTCCAATTGGAAAAACAGTAATTCTCCCGTCGTCCTTTGAAGGTAGCCCCCGCAACATGCAACAGCGTTATCAAGATGCAATGGCAATAGTAACAAAGTATGGAAGACCTGACATTTTTTTTTAACAATGACCTGTAATCCTAAATGGCCGGAAATAGCAGAAAATCTACAACCCTGGCAGCAAGTTGAACACAGGCCGGACTTAGTTGCACACGTATTTCGACTAAAACTCAGCAGTCTTGTTAAAGACATCAAAAATAGGCTTTTTGGAACAGTCGGAGCAATGGTACACGTCATAGAGTTTCATAAACGAGGTCTCCAACATGCGCATAAACTAATTATTTTAGACGCGGATTCCAAGTTTCGCACGGAGGACGAAATTGACAACACAGTGTGGGCTGAAATTCCTAACCAAGAAAAGTATCCTGAATTGTATAATATTGTAATCTGTAATATGGTTCATGGCCCATGCGGTGTAGCAAATCCAAAAAGTCCATGCATGGAAAACGGAAAGTGTACAAAAGGGTTTCCAAAGCAGTTGAAACAGCACACTGTTAAAGATTTGGACGGCTACCCATCCTACCGGAGACAACTGATTGATAACATTGTACACAACAAAAAGATTATAAATAACTCATGGATAGTTCCATACAACCCGTACTTATTAAAAAGCTACAACTGTCACATCAACGTTGAAATCGGCGCTTCAATAAAAAGTGTTAAATATCTTTTCAAGTACATCTACAAGGGGCATGACAAAGCTAACGTCGAAATACAACAAAAAACAGTCAATCACGATGAATCATCACGGTTTGTTGACTCAAAATATGTCAGTGATCCAGAAGCTGCTTGGAGAATATTTGCGTTTCCCTTGCATTCACAGTCCCATGCCATTATACGTTTAGCTATTCATTTACCAAATCAACAGCAGCTTTATTTCTTTGAAAATGCTCAAGTCGAAGATTTCTCAAAAAATTTAAGCACAACGTCAACATTAATGGAATGGTTTTTGCTGAACCAACGTGACGAAAACGCAAGGCAGTATTTGTATCGAGAGATTCCAGAGCATTACGTTTGGAATAAAACTTGGAAGCCAAGAAAACGAGGACTTAGCAGAATAATTGGACGCATGTATACTGTTAGTGTCAATGATCAAGAAAGATATTGCCTTCGGCTGTTACTACTGCATGTCAAAGGAGCTAGAAGTTACGAAGATTTGAAAACAGTTAATGGAGTATTGCACGATACATTTAAAGCTGCAGCTTTGGCTTTAGGACTTCTATTGGATGATACTATGTGGACACTTACTTTAGAAGACGCAGTTACCCTACATATGCCTAAGAAACTTCGTGAATTGTTCGCCTACATTTCTGTCTTTGGACCGCCTACAAATCCAGCTCAACTTTGGACAAATTTCAAAGAACATATAATTGAAGATTACTGCTTACGTCTTCACAACAAAAGTGGAAATTGTCAAAATTGCGAATCTTAAGCCATGCAAGATGTCCAAAATGTCCTACTACTGCATGGAAAAACGTTTTCAGACTTTATTTTGCCACAGCCTGCAAGTCAAGTTGCACAAATTCAAGAGTATGATGAAGCTTATGAATTATTGTTGGCAACAGAGAAGAAAAAATCCTTAAATCAACAACAACGGATTGCATATGACACTATTGTGAGCGCTTTAGAAAACCAAGCCGATCCAACGCCAAAAACGTCCTGGAGGCAGCGGTAAAACATACCTCTATGAAGTTTTAATGCATCACGTTAGAGGGTTGGGAAAAGTCGTATTGCCATCGGCTACAACAGGTATTGCAGTAAACCTTTTAAGAGGAGTTCGCACTATGCATTCACTCTTTGGGATACCAGTTCCAGTCAATGAAATCTCCGTTTCCAGAATCAAACAAGACACATTTGCAGGAAAACAGTTAAACAGTGCAAATCTTTTCATACTTGATGAGTGCACCATGGCACCCAAATATGCTTTGAGCTTAATTGACAGACTTCTGCATGAAGTTATGACTACAAATATTGCAGAAAAAATGAAATTTTTGTCCTTGGCGGAGATTTTAGGCAATGCCTTCCAGTTGTACCAAATGGAACAAGAACAAATATTATCGAGTCAACCTTAAAAATGTCAGACCTTTGGAAAGAGTTTAATAAACTCCAATTAATTAACAACATGCGATCTTCTGACCCAGAGTACAGCAACTGGCTTCTTAAACTTGGTAATGGTGAACTTAGCAATAAATATAACCTTGGAGAAGACATTATTGAAATACCAGAAGACATGTTGTGCACTGACTGCATCGTAAGTGATGTTTTTGGACAACGCGTTGAAATAGATGTGAACGACCAAAGCAGTGTTGAGAGGGCCTCTTCCTATGCAATTCTCTGTCCCAAGAACGATGACGTAGCTCTGCTAAATTCATGTGTGATGGATAGAATGCCTGGAGAGTATAAATTGTACAAAAGTGATGATTCGGTGGATGTCGACAATGAAGATGAACGAGAGCATTATCCAGTTGAATTTTTAAATAGTGTTACGCCATCAGGAATGCCATCTCACGGACTACAACTTAAAGTTGGAGCAATCGTAATATTGCTGCGGAATCTAAATACAAGAAATGGTCTATGTAATGGAACTCGCCTTATTGTTCCTGGACTCCATTCCCACATAATTCAAGCAACAGTGATCACTAGATCTGCAAAAGGAGAGGAAGTGTTCATTCCACGCATTGATTTATGTCCTTCAGACACCGGTCTTCCATTTAGGCTTCGACGTCGACAGTTTCCAGTAAAACCAGCATTTGCCATGACAATAAACAAGTCACAAGGTCAAACTCTACACCGTGTTGGCATATATTTACCGGAGCCCGTTTTTGGTCATGGACAACTCTATGTTGCATTTTCAAGAGTTAAAATGAGATCCAATGTCAAGGTGCAAGTTTTGGATACCCATTTACAAGGAAAGTTGCTTACCGATAGTCCATAAGTATTCACCAAAAATCTTGAGTACAAAAATATTTTAGGTTGATATTGTTACGAAATATATTCTAGGGTCTTACTTCTTTTGTCCGATGATTTATTGTAAAATATTGTTACATATTCATGGAATAGTTTATATATTTTGATCATCTGTTTAATAATTTTGTTCAGTTGTATTAAGTTCTATAACCAATAATAGTTAATAATAAAGTATTATTTTGTGTATTCCTTGTATTATTCTTAAATCTTCATAGCGACATCTGCAGCATGTGCTACTAAAGTGAATGCAGATTTGTGCCTCTCCACGCACTTAGTCCCGGCGTGGAAAGCAGCGAATCTACAGACAGCAGCTAATCACAGCAGTATCTGAGAGCGCGTGCTGCGCCTCCGATCCTGCGAGGAGCTGCTGAAAACAGGACAGACAGCGCTGGAGCAGAGAAAAGGAAACAAGGGGAGGATTAGGGCTTAGTTTTTTAACTGTGCTGTGGAGATGGGAGAATGAGTAGGTCATACAAAACCAGGATAAGGAGGCCATACAAGCTAAGATGAGGAAGGCGTACAATCCAAAATAAGTCAGCCATACAAACCAGGATTAGAGGAATGACGGAGCCATACAAACCACATTGACAGACCGCGCTGTGGATGCTGGATGTGACACGATGGGGGATAACCCCGGCCACAGCCCGTCATTCACTGTGGTGCGCGGAACAGCAGAAACCTGGCTGCAGCCACAAATAGTCGTGATGTAAGCGGAAGCAACAGCTGGCTGCAGGCGGGAGAATTACGTGCTGGCTGTGTGTCGTCAGCGATGTTGTCACAAGCAGGATTGACAACATGACGTAATGACAAAATTCATTAGGGGCACCGAGGGGATACATTGTGAAGTTAATTAAAAGTAGTGCACAACCCATTTAAACACTGCTTCGCTGCTTAGTCGCGCCCGGTCAGCCGCATTCATATTCTAGAATACTCGATGCATTAGAATCGGGCCACCATCTAGTATTTAATACATGGCCATCTTAGGTTCACGGTCTTTGATTGTGATCTTCCTCGCTGATAGTGGCTTTCTGCTGGAACCTGCAGCTTGTTGAAGATACACGGTCCTCGTACTCTGGCCTTGAGACGAGGAGCGGGTTAGAGTTAACCGCTGTCTCTACCCGGTCAAGGTTCCTACCTAAGAAGGCCTTGAGGGGAGCGGAGGAGTAAAGCTCCACAGTAGTGTTGAGCCATCCCCGTAGTGTTCGAGTTCGGTTCGGTTCGTCGAACACCCGTATGTTCGCCGAACTGTTCGTCGAACACCTTCGAACACCGTTAAAACCAATGGCAGGCAAACAAAAACACATAGAAACACATAGAAAACACCTTCAAAGGTGTCCAAAAGCTGACAAACTGCTCAGAAGACACAACTAACACATGGAAAAGTGACAAGTACATATAGTCATGCGAAAAGAAAAGAGGTGGAGGAGTAAAAGGAGGGGGAGACACAGATATAAGCATGTCATGTCCTTCTAAAATCAAAAAAGTGAAAAGCCGACACGGCCAGTCCGTTCCTGCCCGTGCGACCTCCGTGTCGCCGGGTTTGTGCCAGAGACGCAGTGGACCCTGACGGCCAGCCCCCCTCTTCCAATACTGGTGCCTGTCCGCTGGTGGGTCGAGCGAGCCCCCCTGTGGTGGAGGCAGGTCTAAGCTTTTTAATTTAAATAGTCTCTCTAATTTGAATGAATACACTTTAAATCCTTTTACAAGGATCTATTGGAGGGCAAGTCTCATGCCAGCAGCCGCGTAATTCCAGCTCCAGTAGCGTCCACTAAAGCTACTGCAGTTAAAAAGCTTTTATAACGATCGAGCTCGGCGGTCCACCGCAAGGCGTCCTACCGCCAGTCCCAGCCCCTATGACTTGGGGTGCCTCCTGATGCTCTTCACTGAGTATCCCGGGGTCCCGAACCATTTCCTTTGAAAAAATTAAGTGTCCAAACTACAGGTGGTGTAGCTTGCTTAACAGCTGGGATAATCCGCTGACTAGCAGACACTGCTACTAGGCACAAAGTATTTCCTGGGCTAGATGCAGTTAAAAATTTGTAATTAGATACTCTCGTTGGATGCTGAGACAGCATTCCAATATGCCCCTGAGATGGGCATGACAGTCCCTGTCCCTGGCTGGAGTGGGGGGAGGGAACACCGAGGAAGGGGAACCCTGTAGTGCAGGAGCAGGGAGGAAGCAGTTCCTGGGTGCATTGAGAAGGGAGTATAAAAGGTGGGCACCATCTTCGTTCAGTGCAGAGAAGTCTGAGCAGAAGTGACAGGGAGCAGGGGCTCTGCATGAGCTCTGCTCCGGAGGAGGGCCTAGGAACAGAGGCCCAGGCCTGGAAGAGGGAGAAGGAAGGAAGAGGAGCGGAGAAGGCTCCAGGAACGAGGAACGAAGGGATCCTAGGGGTGCGGACGGGCGAGTCGCCACCGCACGCCCGAATCCACCTGCGTGGAGGGGTCAGGCCAAAGGGGGAGACCGGTCCCCGAAACCAGTGGAGGCGGGAAACGACCCTCAGCTAGAAACCGGAGGCTGTGACATTTTATGTGGCGTAGCCCCTCGCTACACCCGCTAAGAAGGCACCACATAGGGTCAGGGAAACTGGCGCCAAGTTTACCAAGAGGAGGCTCGAGGCAGCCGGACAGAAGCGTTGGTAAGAAAGGCCAGACAAAGGACACACAAAAGGGGTCATGTGAAGTGCTCCAAAGTTATCTGAGAGTTGTCTGAGCCCCTCACCTGGTGAGCACAGTACGACGTGGGCAGCCGTTACCTGCAGAAGTGGTCTGGATAATAAGAACTGTGAGTAAAGGCCCTGGACTGCATCACTGACTCCGTGTCGCTACTGCTGCTGCCCTGCACCATCACCCCCATCCTCCGCATACACTGCCCTGAGGCTATACTCCTCCCGTGTGGAGTTATACTACGCTCTGCTGCACCCACAACACCAGCCTCAGCGGTCTGCCCTGCAGCGGCGGTTCACTCTGACCGCAATCCACGGGTGGCGTAGTCGGATATTTAAACATCAAAACCACATATATAGTTCCGCCACTGGTTTGACCGCCCTGAGCCACGGAACCGGGTCGCCGCCACGGAGACTACAACCACCAGCATCCACCAAAAAGGGTCCGGCTCCGGGTGTCCCAAGGCCCAGGGGGCGCATCAGAACATTTTCATCACCTTTCATAATCACCAATGGGACAAGGCAGGGATGTCCTCTGTCCCCTCTCTTATACATCCTAGTGACGGAGCACCTGCTCTCATCAATTCGCCATAACCCCAATATTAGGTGGATTGAGGTGGGAGGCACCGAGTACAAGTGCTCTGCATTTGCTGATGATGTCCTAGTATATATCACTCAATCACATATATCCATCCCTGCTGTTATGGCTGAAATAGATCACTTTGTTACATGGTCAAATTTTAAAATCAATGCAGCGAAGTCTGAGGCCCTCAATGTCTCCCTCCCCAAATCCATATAGAATTCCATCCAGTCCAACTTTCCCTTTGCCTGGCCCTCACAGGGTATCAAATACTTAGGAATTCCTATTCATAGAGACCTCTCCCGTCTATGTTATCTTAATTTTGGGCCCTTTATTGAACAACTCCATTCAGACCACGGTTGGCAAGTTAGAACTGTAAGATTCACTACGTGAACCCCTGGTGTTTTGTGGAAAAGCACATGTACACTGTGTTCCAAATTATTATGCAAAAAGTGTTTAGGAGTGATAAGGTAAGAATTTGTTTGTTTGTCGGTTAAACTCATTGATGGTGATGTGTGTCAGGGCTCTTTATATCACTGTAAGCATAAATGTAAGATAAATTGACAGTCCTGCCTTCTATCCTTTGGAGAATTTAAGAATGAAAGTATGGATCCGATGATTGTGTTGTGGGTGTGTATCGGGATTGGTGTTTTTGGTCTGTTTTTCTGGTCGGCGTATAAGTCCTGGAAGGCTAGTAGTGGAATGGTTCAGAAACCTTTGTGGCCCATTGTCTAAGTGACCATTGTCTAAGTGACTGAGGAGTCTACTCTAAGTGAGGAGAACCCAAAAAAAAATGGGGAACCAAAATGCCAAGGAAGGCATTATAGCCAAAGACTTAGTGGTTGTTATGCACACGCCCGGGCTAAGCGGCGTGTGCGTGTGATTGGTAGTGATTCCACTGGACCGTGCCGGAGAGTGAATGCCTGGAGGGGCGTGACTAAGTATTCACCCGATCCGACCAGGGTCGCACGACGGCATACGACGCCAGTGCACCAAGGAGGAACCGAGCAGAGGGACCAGGTGCTACTCCAGGACAGACCCCGGACACGGCTGTTGACCCACACAGGGGAATACAGGAACAGGCTGGTAGGCTGGCACACAGACTGGTGGGTATAGGCAGGCACGACTGGTATGCAGGCAGGCGGGTATGCAGGCAGGGGGGTAAAGGCAAGCACAGCTAGAGTGCAGACAGGGAGGCACTAGCAGGTAGGAACACAGGCGGGATAGGACCCAGTACACACCGGGACTCAGGAACAATACAGGCAGAGGGTTACAGGCAAGCACAGCTAGAGTGCAGACAAGGTTGAGCAGGGAGGACAGGGCTCTGTTCACACGGAACAGACAGGAAGGGAAAGACAGAGCCAGATACTCACACAGTACTTGCAGAGACAACAAGCAGGAGTTAGGTACGAGTTCAGACTCTGCAGAAAAAGGAAGGGAACGGACATAGAGGCAAAACAGGTAAAGGACAGGAGAGAGTTCAGACTGGAACTGAGTGTACGGAGGAGACCGACACTGCAGAGGGATACAGGAGCGGGTCTGGGAATACGGCCCCCAGAGAGGCGGAACGAACAGGCAAGGAGCGTGTTCAGACAGGACAGACCAGACACAGGAGCGGGTCTAGGAAATCGGCCACTAGAAGGCGAGAGGAACAGGCTAGGAGCGAGTTCAGACAGGTCAGACAAGATACAGGAACGGGTCTAGGTAATCGGCCCCTAGAAGGCAGGAGGAACAGGCTAGGAGCGTGTTCAGACAGGACAGACAAGAGAACACAGAAAGGACTCAGTTCAGACACGGGAGCTGATACCGCAAAGCAGGAGACATACAGGACACAGTTCAGACACGGGAGCTGATACCGCAAAGCAGGAGACATACAGGACTCAGTTCAGACACGGGAACTGATACAAAAAGCAGGAGACAAGAGACGGGACCTGGCACCTTCAGAGTGCAAGCACACACTGAAGGAAACACTATGCTCAGGCAGGGATAGAAGGGAGCTGCTGAGCTATATACCAAGTGACAGACAGCAATAGGCTGAGGACGCACAAGGGGTGTGACCCACAGCAGGTACAAAAGGCAGGAAGTGATCGGGCGCCGCCCTTAAGCAGCAGAAACAGACACAAACAGACAGCATGGAGGGAAGCCAGAGAGACATTCTGGACAGGAGATCAAGTGCGCCCTCTTGCACAGTGGGAGATGGACCACCATGCAAGGACGCCGCCAGGTATGTTACAGTACCTCCCCCCTTACGCCCCCTCTTCTTCAGGCCTGCCAGAATCTTCTGCAGGGAATTCGAGGGCCAGTCGTTCACTGGGTTGGAGGGGGACAGAGACTTAAGGGTAATCTCTGCTTCGAGGTACATCTTGTCAAGCTCACAGGAAGAAATAGACGGGTTATCAGGTACATAATGAGGAAAAGTCACTGTCTCTTTGTTATCTGGTGGTATCCCGGAGGATTCAGGAAACAACTGGAGGTCCTCCGCCGGGTCAGAAGAGTGCAGAGGCTCAGAGAAAACAACTGCTTCAGAGTACACTAGGTCGGACTCACTGGAGGAAGCAGGCGAGGTATCGGGTACCGAGTATAGGAAAGTCTCTGTCCATTCACCACCAGGTGGCACCCCGAAGGGTTCTGGAGACAGCTGGCGGTCCTCCGCCTGGTCAGAGGGGTGTAGAGACTCACGGGTAACCTCTGCTTCAGAGTACACTAGGTCGGACTCACTGGAGGAAGCAGGCGAGGTATCGGGTACCGAGTATAGGAAAGTCTCTGTCCATTCACCACCAGGTGGCACCCCGAAGGATTCTGAACACAACTGGAGGTCCTCCGCCTGGTCGGAGGGGTGTAGAGACTCAGGAGTAACCTCTGCTTCGGAGTACACTAGGTTGGACTCACTGGACGAAGCGAGCGAGGTATCAGGTACAGAGTATAGGAGAGTCTCTGTCCTTTCGCTACCAGGTAGCACCCCGAAGGGTTCAGGAGACAACTGGAGATCCTCCGCCTGGTCGGAGGGGTGTAGAGACTCGGAGGTAACTACCACTTTGGGGTACCCATTGTCAGGCTCACAGGACGAAGCGGACAAAGTATTGAGTACCGGGTGTAGAGAAGTCTCTCTCCATTTGTCATCGAGTGGTATCCCGGAGGGTTCAGGAGGCAACAGGGGATCCTCCGCCAGGTAGTAGAGGTGCACAGACTCTGAGGTAACCACAGCTTTGGAGCATCCTTGGACATGCACACCGGTTAAAGAGAAAGAAGCATCTGATGCCGGGTGCAGGAAGTTCTCCTGTGTGGAGTCTGGATGGGCAGAAGTCTCTTCGGCCAGGAGAACTGGTGCACTACCCACGCACATTACCCATTGGGGTTTCTCCGGGATACAGGAAGATGAAGCTTCAGTAGGGACTTCAAGGTTGGGGTCAGGAGGTCTCAGGGAGGACAGACCCTGGCGTGACGGCTTGCCTCTAAGTCTAGCACGTCTGGACTGCCTCTTGAGGTTGAGAGAAGTATTCCGGAAAGCGTAGTCACCCTGTGAGGATTCTGGGTGGGCAGTAGTCTCATTGGGCTGGAGGACTATTGCGCTACCCACACACATTACCCGTCGGGGCTGCTCCGGGATATTGGGAAGTGAAGCTTCAGCAGGGGCTTCAGAGTTAGGGTCCTCGAAGACCATACGAAAGGCCACCAGGAAGGCCTGCAGGTCAAGGATGACAGGATCCCATGCTTCCCATAGGGGGGTGACCCATTTCAAGGCATCACCCGCTAGGTAGTCAATCATAAAGGCCACTTTAGCCCAATCGGAAGGAAAATAGAGAGGGTAGGCCTTAAAGTGTAGCATGCATTGCTCCACAAATGCACGACACTGTCTTGGATCCCCATAGTAACGTGGCGGATCCGCAGGAACGAGAGCTGATAGATCCATCTGGACGGGTGCGTAATTCGCCTGGAACTCAGCTAAAGGGGGAAAAAAATTTATTTATTTTATTTTAATGCATGTATTCGCTGGAAAAACTTCTCAAAGAGCGAAGGCCGTGGGGCTCAACGGGAACCATGGCCTGAGCATGCTGTTATGCACACGCCCGGGCTAAGCGGCGTGTGCGTGTGATTGGTAGTGATTCCACTGGACCGTGCCGGAGAGTGAATGCCTGGAGGGGCGTGACTAAGTATTCACCCGATCCGACCAGGGTCGCACGACGGCATACGACGCCAGTGCACCAAGGAGGAACCGAGCAGAGGGACCAGGTGCTACTCCAGGACAGACCCCGGACACGGCTGTTGACCCACACAGGGGAATACAGGAACAGGCTGGTAGGCTGGCACACAGACTGGTGGGTATAGGCAGGCACGACTGGTATGCACGCAGGCGGGTATGCAGGCAGGGGGGTAAAGGCAAGCACAGCTAGAGTGCAGACAGGGAGGCACTAGCAGGTAGGAACACAGGCGGGATAGGACCCAGTACACACCGGGACTCAGGAACAATACAGGCAGAGGGTTACAGGCAAGCACAGCTAGAGTGCAGACAAGGTTGAGCAGGGAGGACAGGGCTCTGTTCACACGGAACAGACAGGAAGGGAAAGACAGAGCCAGATACTCACACAGTACTTGCAGAGACAACAAGCAGGAGTTAGGTACGAGTTCAGACTCTGCAGAAAAAGGAAGGGAACGGACATAGAGGCAAAACAGGTAAAGGACAGGAGAGAGTTCAGACTGGAACTGAGTGTACGGAGGAGACCGACACTGCAGAGGGATACAGGAGCGGGTCTGGGAATACGGCCCCCAGAGAGGCGGAACGAACAGGCAAGGAGCGTGTTCAGACAGGACAGACCAGACACAGGAGCGGGTCTAGGAAATCGGCCACTAGAAGGCGAGAGGAACAGGCTAGGAGCGAGTTCAGACAGGTCAGACAAGATACAGGAACGGGTCTAGGTAATCGGCCCCTAGAAGGCAGGAGGAACAGGCTAGGAGCGTGTTCAGACAGGACAGACAAGAGAACACAGAAAGGACTCAGTTCAGACACGGGAGCTGATACCGCAAAGCAGGAGACATACAGGACACAGTTCAGACACGGGAGCTGATACCGCAAAGCAGGAGACATACAGGACTCAGTTCAGACACGGGAACTGATACAAAAAGCAGGAGACAAGAGACGGGACCTGGCACCTTCAGAGTGCAAGCACACACTGAAGGAAACACTATGCTCAGGCAGGGATAGAAGGGAGCTGCTGAGCTATATACCAAGTGACAGACAGCAATAGGCTGAGGACGCACAAGGGGTGTGACCCACAGCAGGTACAAAAGGCAGGAAGTGATCGGGCGCCGCCCTTAAGCAGCAGAAACAGACACAAACAGACAGCATGGAGGGAAGCCAGAGAGACATTCTGGACAGGAGATCAAGTGCGCCCTCTTGCACAGTGGGAGATGGACCACCATGCAAGGACGCCGCCAGGTATGTTACAGTGGTACGCAGAGAAGGGAAACAGGCACTGATTGGAATTGACAAAATATTATGTAAAGCGGGAATGAATGAGAATGGAGAGATGAATGGAGAGAAATGGAAATCCTTCTTTAACTGCTATCATGGATGGCTGAAAGATAAGGGTCTGTTGAAGACAGTGGATGTATGGATGAATGCATGTGCTCATTTTAAAGGAAAAATTGAAGAATTAGGAGACGGACGTTACAGACTGACAAAAACCGGAGTGACAGATTTTTCTCCCTGTCCGCTCCCGACGTCACCCAGCTCACCCTCACCTCAGTACCAGAATTCTCAGGAACCCAATTGTTGGGTTTGCCCCAGATGTGGACAGCAGAACCCCTTGACAGTAGACATCTGTGTGGCATGTGGAGGACCGAGACCCCACCCAGCTAGTCTTTTCCCAATGAGGACGGTAGTTGTGCGAGGAGCACCGGGAGCAGCCGCCGCAGCAGCGGGGGGGGGGATGCAGTTGTTCCAGGTCAGAATGCTCGCACAATGTTAATGTATAGACCATGGAGTCCTTCAGAGCAGTTGGCACTAATCTCCCAGCTGCCAGACCCATCCCAGTCCCCTATGGGTTTCGCTAGAATGATCACCACCATACAGGATAATACCATGCCACTAGAATTGATCTGCAAGAGGTAATTAAGGGGAAATTGGCAGATGAAGCTCGGTATGACAGACTGACGGACGAAACTTATAAACAATATGACAATAGAACGGGCCCTGATGTAGCGGAGGCTAATGATGCAACAGCCGGGGTTCTGTACGTAAAAGCGTTGGTAAAAGCATGTAAAGATAGGCAAGCAGAAAAGCAAGTTACACTAGAAGATAGAGTGCAGGGGAAGGAGGAAGATCCTAAGGATTATTTCTATGCATTAAAGAAAACCTGGTCAGAAATGGGGTTCAACCCCGGAAATAAGACTAGTGAGAGGGTATTAGCAAGTGCTTTCATGAATGGACTAAAGAAGGAGATTGCAGAGAAGGTAAAAGCAAGTAGACCAGACTGGAGATCAGTGAAGGCAGAAGACTTAGCTAGAATAGCTCAGGGGGCACAGCATGACATAGCGCAGGCAAAGAGAGCTGCCAGAATACATATAGCAGAGACGACCCCCAGAAAGAACAGAGGCAGAGGACGGACTGAAGGAGGAGGACAGAAACTGTGCTATGGATGTAAAAAGCCAGGACATTTTAGAAAGGACTGTAGCACCAACCCGTATCCAAATGCTCAGAGTACGGGTCCTCCAGCCAACCAAACAACGCCCCCACAGGATGAGGGTGGCTTGCACATGAACCCCCTCATCTCCTTACCCCCAACTCTCAGTTGTATAGTGCAGGTGAACCTACCAGGGGGACATGAAATCGATTTCCAAGTAGATACGGGGGCCGACAATTCAGTAATTACGCAAGGTGATTGGCCATACACTGACACTGATTTTTCACATCATGTCATTGCCACCCCCTTCAATTCCCCGTCTATCCTGCTCCCTGTCACTAAGAGAATTCCCCTGCAAATTCAAGGAGCTACTGTACATAGCCAGCTCATGGTATCGCCCCAAGGCCAATGTAATCTATTGGGAAATGATGTGTTGTCCCAATTACAAGCACATATTGAGTATCATCCCGATGGCACTGTCACCATGACCCCAGGTTTAAAACCAAGTAGCCTTTGCAAAATTATGTCACTAGATATTGCCAGCATAGAAGAGACAAATGAGTTTCCCCCGATATTGGAGCATGCTGTACCACATGATTTTTGGGCCTCAGACAAAACAGATGTTGGTAGGTTAAGAGTTCAACCAGTAATGGTAAAATTAAAACCAGGAGCAATCTTGCCTCAACTGAAGCAGTATCCCCTTAGCTCGGCTCAGGAGAATGCCATAGCCCAGCAAGTCCAAAAATTACTACAGAGGGGAGTCCTAGTCAAAACCCAGTCCCCTTGCAACACTCCCCTGTTTCCGGTAAAGAAAAAGAGCGTGCCAGGACAACCAGCCGCATATAGAATGGTCCATGACCTCCGGTTGGTTAACAAAGCCACAGAACTTCTAACACCAGTTGTGCCCAACCCGCATACTCTTCTGTCACAGATACCTTCTAACTCTCTTTGTTTTTCAGTGGTCGATTTGGCAAATCCATTCCAGAGACTGCAAATTGATTATATTCAGCTGCCAAAGTCAGGATCATGGGAATATGTGTTGGTCTGTATTGATTTGTTCTCAGGATGGCCAGAGGCTTTCCCGATTGCCGAAGCCACGGCTGCGGCAACCGCAAAGAAACTGCCTGCGGAGGTGGTCTGCAGGTATGGGGTACCAGAAGTAATTGAGAGTGACAGAGGTACACACTTCACAGGTGAAATAATGAATGAAGTCATGTCAGCTCTAGGAATTCAACAAGCACTCCACACCCCATATCACCCGCAAAGTAGTGGTAAAGTGGAAAGACTGAATGGGACATTGAAATAAAAAATTCAGAAAGCCATGGCTGAGACAGGAAGACCATGGCTGGATTGTTTACCGCTTGCTCTGTTTTCAGTAAGATACACGCCTAATAGAAAGACTGGACTCTCTCCATATGAGATATTGTTTGGCAACGTACCCAGCCTAGGGTGTTTCTATCCGCAAGCATTAGAAATGAATAACCATGTGCTAAGTTCCTACGTGAGGGCTTTACACAAAAAGATTAAGCAAATACATGATAATGTCTTCAGTTCTCTTCCAGATCCAGATCAAGACTCTAGCAGCCATACGCTGCAACCTGGAGACTGGGTGGTTATAAAAAGACACGTGAGGAAAAGCCTAGATCCACGGTTTGACGGACCCTTTCAAGTTCTGCTGACCACAAGTACAGCCGTTAAGCTAGAGGGAAAAGAGACCTGGATCCACGCATCCCATTGCAAAAAGATACTAGGAGAACCAGCGGACAAAGAATGATGACATTGTTTATACTTACCTGCATACTTACAACCATAGGTGCATGGACTAGGTTGAGCACCACAGATGGAGACAACAATAGATTCATTAAACACCATCTTGCTCTAATCGATGGACTAAAGGAGCAAAACCAGACCATTGCTAATTGTTGGATATGTACACATGCCCCTGTGACGTCCACTAGCATACCCTTTCTCGCCGTCCCAGTCTCATGGGAAGAGATAAACTTTTGGGTGAACTGTTCAGATACTTGGGCCAATAATGCCACACAGAGACTGTGGAATACCACTGTTGGGATTCCCGTAGTAGCATGGACAAAATTTCCCTGGTGGCAAGGGAACCTGACGGGTCAAATAATTCCCAGGTTGTATATAGCATTTAAAGGAGGGGAGTGGGTACCTCGTAACAAAACAAAAATTACTGATCTAGGGAAAATACCTGAACAAGGATTGAAAATAAGTTTTAATGCCACTTCAGGAAGCAGTGATGCCTTTAAACCTTCCCTGTTGGAAAGATATCTACACACTTCTAATTGGGTGAATAATGTTTATTTTAAAAACGGGGCAAGTGATACCTGTGCCAAAACACCTGGCAATCTACAGTGTAATGTAATCAAGTTATCAGAAAGGTGCACCTACGTGTGGCAATCCTGATGCTGGCTATTGCTCCCCTATAGGTCAAGGGCCTGGGTGGTGTATGATGTCAAATGTCTCTAAGTTTGTTGATTTAGTTCACCGTCTAATACTGCAACATTCAGCATTATGGAATCTCCCCTTATCCATGTATTGGGTATGTGGAGACAAGGCTTTCAAGTGGCTCCCAGTAGGAGTAACAGGAACTTGTACCTTAGCCAGATTGACACCCGCAACTTATATTGTTACTCCAGACCAGCTAGATCCTTTGTCTATCCCAAAACATACACTGCATAAGCAATCAGCAGACAATAAAGAAAGACCAAGTGGGAGACCCCATATAGTTCAAATGGGAGGGGTAAACACATTTTTCAGTGCATTGTTTATATACCCTATGTTGACACAAATGTGGGATAAATTAGTAGAAGCTACAGACTATCTTGATGATCAGATTTGGGATATTTTAGAAGTAGTTAACGGATCTCTTGCAGTACAGAATCAATTGATTATTGTCACGAACCAACATACCCTTGTACTAGATTATTTAACAGCAGCACAAGGAGGGATGTGCCAGATAATAGGGCTCGCATGCTGTCATTATATAGACAATCCTAGTGTATTGACGCTGAAACATAAGTTAGAGGACGTTGTAAAATTGAGGAAGCTTTATGATGAGGCCAACCTCAAGAATCAGGATTCCTGGTGGGCAAACACCTTTTCCTTTCTAAATCCTGCTAATTGGTTTAAAGGTATCGGTGGGTGGGTGGCTGGTATAGTGTAAGCTATTATTCAGATTTTGCTAATGTGTCTTGTGGTTTATTTGGTTTTTAAGCTTTTTCTAATGTGTATTCAGTGTTGTACTAAAAGAAAATATAGAGATTCATACTGATAAATGAAGGAACCAAAGGATGGAATGTTATAGCAGAAGATGAGGCCCCTTAAGTTCAAAGACCCCATCTATGCTGTATAAGTCTGAAAGTTACTTTAGGTAAAAAAAAAAACACCAGCTGTGAATGTTCCTTCTTGAATCAATAATGCGTCCTTGCTAGTCATCAGAATGTATCTGATTAAATGTGTCTAATCAAATGCGTCCGATTGAATGTTTCAACACAAGCACGAGAATAGAAATCAGTCTTTGTGTGCTAAAATTGTATAATCAAACCATATATGGTAAATCCGTTTTCTGCCTTCAGGGTGAATATAAAACCCATGCTTTGTAATAAAGTTTAGAGCTTGTTTGACACACATCCTGTCCTGTGTCTCAGTCTCTCCGAGCTCGTAATCCAAAGGATAGAAGACTCAGAATGCAGTGACCACAACAGTGACTGGCTGGCAATCCCTGCATGTTCATTGGCTCTGTAAAGAGCGCCAAACATGCAGGGCGGAGACCCGAGCTCCCGCCCGAGTAACCCGAAAATGCTCGGTGCTCGCCGAACATCCCGAATAGTGAGATGCTCGAGCGAGTACCGAGCAGTGTCGAGCATGCTCACTCAACACTATTTGCTCTTGTCCTCCTCCTTCTCCTGATCCTCCACCACCATATCACCAGGGTGACCGTGGTCCATGATGCAACACCCACAGAATTTTTTTAAAGAGTGTTTATGATGCCCGTAAAATTTTTTTTTTATACAGTATGTTCATGTATACCCCCAGGACTAAATGTTGGTCAGCCCATACACTTAGTGCATGGGCATTACAAGTATAGGACGCCAGCTCCTTTCTAATGGAAATATTTTTTTATGAGGCCCTCCTCCACGACTCTTCCAAGGGGCATTGAAGTGCCTCCAAATTTTTGGCAGCCCTTGCATTCACTGCATAGGCCAACACTATGGGAGACTCTCTCCTTTCTAATGGGAATTTGTCGTTACTGTGGCCCTGCTCTATGTGTCTTTAATTTCTTAGTGGGGTTTTTCCCAAATTTGTTCAGCTGTTAGACTCTTGCATACCCTATAACTGTATAGCAGACCCTCTCCTTTCTAAGGGGAACATGTCGTACTCGTTACTGTGACCCTGCTGTATGTGTCTTTAATTTCTTAGTGGGGTTTTTCCCAAATTTGTTCAGCTGTTAGACTCACTGCATACCCTATAACTGTATAGCAGACCCTCTTTTTCTAATGGGAACATGTCGTACTCGTTACTGTGGCCCTGCTCTATGTGTCTTAAATTTCTTAGAGGGGTTTTTCTAAATTTGGTCAGCCGTTGGACTCATTGAATACCCTATAACTGTATAGCAGACCCTCTCCTTTCTAATGGGAACATGTCGTACTTGTTACTGTGGCCCTGCTCTATGTGTCTTTAATTTCTTAGTGGGGTTTTCCTAAATTTGGTCAGCCGTTGGACTCACTGCATACCCTATAACTATATAGCAGTCTCTCTCCTTTCTAATGGGAATTTGTCGTTACTGTGGCCCTGCTCTATGTGTCTTTAATTTCTTAGTTGCGTTTTTCCTAAATTTGGTCAGCAGATGGACTCACTGCATACCCTATAACTATATAGCAGATTCTCTCTAATGGGAATTAGTCATTACTGTGGCCCTGCTCTATGTGTCTTTAATTTCTTAGTGGGGTTTTTCCTAAATTTGGTCAGCCGTTGGACTCACTGCATACCCTATAACTGTATAGCAGACCCTCTCCATTCTAATGGTAACAAGTCGTACTTGTTACTGTGCCCTGCTCTCTGTGTCTTTGATTTCTTAGTGGGGTTTTTCCTAAGTTTGGTCAGCCGTTGGACTCACTGCATACCCTATAACTGTATAGCAGACTCTCTCCTTTCTAATGGGAATTTGTCGTTACTGTGGCCCTGCTCTATGTGTCTATAATTTCTTAGTGGGGTTTTTCTAAATTTGGTCAGCCGTTGGACTCATTGCATACCATATGACTGTATAGCAGACCCTCTTCTTTATAATGGGAACATGTCGTACTTGTTACTGTGTCCCTGTTCTATGTGTCTTTAAGTTCTTAGTGGGGTTTTTCCTATATTTGGTCAGCCGTTGGACTCACTGCATACCCTATAACTGTACAGCAGACCCTTTCCTTTCTAATGTGAACATGTCGTACTTGTTACTGTGTCCCTGCTCTATGTGTCTTTAATTTCTTAGTGGGGTTTTTCCTAAATTTGGTCAGCCGTTGGACTCACTGCATACCCTATAACTGTATAGCAGACTCTCTCCTTTCTAATGGGAATTTGTCGCTACTGTGGCCCTGCTCTATGTGTCTTTAATTTCTTAGTGGGGTTTTTCTAAATTTGGTCAGCCGTTGGACTCATTGCATACCCATTAACTGTATAGCAGACCCTTTCCTTTCTAATGGGAACATGTCGTACTTGTTAGTGTGGCTCTGCTCTATGTGTCTTTAATTTCTTAGTGTGGTTTTTCCTAAATTTGGTCAGCCGTTGGACTCACTGCATACCCTATAACTATATAGCAGACTCTCTCCTTTCTAATGGGAATTTGTCGTTACTGTGGCCCTGCTCTATGTGTCTTTAATTTGTTAGTGGGGTTTTTCCTAAATTTGGTCAGCCGTTGGATTCACTGCATGCCTTATAACTGTATAGCAGACCCTCTCCTTTCTAATGGGAACATGTCATACTTATTACTGTGGCCCTGCTCTATGTGTCATTCAGAGTCCCTCCATCATCAATGAAACAGGATGTGTCTGATGATGTGTCACACACCACATTGCCAGATATGGTTGTAGAATGTAAATATGACATTTCCCTGTAAATGCATTTGCCTTAAAAAATAACGTAAAACAAAACAAAACAGTAGGATCTTTCTTTAGTATAAAAACAAAGTCGCCAATGTAACCTCAATGTAATCACATTGTTCAGCTCCTGCACCTCCTCCTCCATCTCTGAAATTACCACATCAGTCACAAGCTGAAAGCACTGCAGCACTGCCTTGGCCAAGCGGCAACAGGCTGTGCTGAAGATAACATGCTTAATGCTTAGGTGACAAACCACCTAGCGCTGTAGAGATGTTGAAAGCTGTAACACAGCAGCTTGATGTGTTGCTCTCACCGCTGAACATACAGCCAGGCATGGTCGTGTGTGACAATGGGCGGAACCTGGTGACGCAGAAATGACAGCCGGAGTAGATACAGATTCCCTCTATGCCAGTCCTTTCACCGAGCTAAAGAATATGGCTGTGATGAAATACAACTCCCACTGAGAAGCTGTTTCAGATTGAAAAACATTGGGCCCACCAGAGGATTTGATTCTGAGGGTTCACCTTTCTCCCCCGCTCAAGAGCCCCATAGCAGCTGCAAAGTTAGCGCTATCATGAACTCTCCTGATGTAGAAGCCAGGGCACACCAGAGGATTCTTCGTGGGACCGTCCAACCCTGCCAAGAAGCAGTCCTGGCTAAAAAAAAGTGTGTGGGAAGATTCCCGGACACTCTATGGCTGCTTTTTTACTGAGGTGGAAACCCACGCAAACACGGGGAGAACATACAAAATTCTTGCAGATATTGTCCTTGCTGGGATTTGAACCCAGGATCCCAACGCTGCAAGGCTTCAGTGCTAACCACTGATCCAATGTGCTGCCGTTCACCCTCTGATATCTAACAGGCTGGGGAAACTTGCACCTACTGCCACTCTATCTTCAGCTCCTTTGTGAGAAACTAATGTATTTGGGCAGCCACTCAGTCTACCAAATAAAATTCCTGAGAAGGAAATTGTGGAAGGCTTCGCTACTGGTACTGGGACAGTGCTAATACCATGGTGTTGTACCATAGTTTACTGGAAATATTCCAGGCTGGTAGGAGGTAAGCAGATTCCCACAGAAAAGTACCAGCAGTAATGTTCAGGGACCCGCGCTTGTAGAAGGCGGAGACAACACCGGGAGAAATAGTGACGACTGGGGACAGAGTATGGACACGAGGCATGAGGTTGTGAAAAGCTTCCGCCTTCACGGGCCTAAAAGGCCACATTTCAAGTGAAAGCAGCTTTAGAGGACTTCCTGGGAGAAATCACAGCTGGAGTAGATATGGTTTCCCAAGTCCTTTCACCAAGCTTAAGAATAAGGCTATGGTGAAATACAACTCAGCAAAAGAAGCTGTGGACTGGCTCCATACCGTCCCTGGCCACATTCACTTGACCACGTGTTTGTGCGCAGGCGGTCCTTCCCAGTAAGTGCACTGGGAAGGGCACGGGTAATGTTGTGGGACCCGTGCTTGTGGAAGGCGGAGACGATACCGGGAGAAATAGTGGTTGCTGGGGACCGAGTATTGACGCCCGGACGCCGCCGGCATGAGGCTGTGAAAAGCTTCTGCCTCTACGAGCCTAAAAGGCTCCATTTCAAGTCCAAGCAGCTGCCCAGAAATCTGGCAGTTTAGTATTGCAGCCTGTGGGTGGGTGGCTGGCTGCATACTTGCGCTTGCATTCCAAGTAACAGAAAAATAAGCAGATAGTGGCCTCTATCATTATCATGGCCTCACCTCGGCACTAAGAACTCTCCTGAAGGAGAAGCCAGGGCCCACCGGAGGAGTCTCCGGTTTTCAGGTGGGTCCGTCCAACCCTGCCGAGAAGCAGCCCTGGCTAAGAAAAGTGTGGGGGAAGATTCCCGGACACTCTATGGCTGTTTTTTTAATGTGGATTGGACGTGCTTGTGCATGTTATTTCTTAAACTGGATTGCAGATCAGGCCATTGCCCAACTCTGTAGTCCTGAAATTAAATGCGCAAAGAAAGATGTTTGTGTGTCAAAGCACCACCGAGAAGTGCTAGTTGATGTTAGATGGGCTGCCATTCCTTCTGCAAAAGCTGCTTCAGAGGACTTCCTGGGAGAAATGACACCCAGAGTAGATACGGTTTCCTTTTATGTCAGTCTTTTCACCGAGCTAAAGAATATGGCTGTGGTGAAATACAACTCAGCAAAAAAAGCTGTGGACTGGCTCTGTACCGTCCCTGGCCACATTCACCTGTCCACGTGTTTGTGGTTAGGCGGTCCTTCCCAGTAAGTGCACTGAGGAGGGCACGGGTAATGTTGTGGGACCCGTGATTGTGGAAGGCGGAGACGACACCGGGAGAAACAGTGGTGGTTGGGGACCGAGTAAGGACACCCGGCCGCCGCCGGCATTTGCTTATGAAAAGTTTCCGCCTCCACGAGCCTAAAAGGCCACATTTCCTGTGCAAACAGCTGTCAAAAATTTGGCAGTATAGTATTGCAGCCTGTGGGTTGGTGGGTGGCTGGCTGCATACTTGCGCTTGCATTCCAAGGAATGGTGTAGGGACAACTGAACGCTGCACTGGAACAAGGACGTGGACGGTGATTGTTGCAAGTCTGCAACGACAGGTGCATGGCGGGAGGCATCTACGCATGCGCCAAGGAACACTTATGATGGGCACACTTTTAGGCAGTGACCTGGGAGTCAGAAATGCTTCCAGAGGTCTTCCCCATGCTGTTCCCATGTCTTTTCAGCACTGTATGCATGTGTCTGATGATGTGTCACACACCACATGGCCAGATAAGGTTGTAAAATGTTAAAATGACATTTCCTGGTGAATGCATTTGTCTTGGTTGAAAGCAATGCAAAAGTGCAAAAAAGCATCAAAACTGCTACGTGTGAACATAGCCCAAGGTGTGGAGGAGTATTTTTGGTTACTTATTTTGCCTTATATACAAGTCATTACCCTGGAAAGGATGTTCCTTAACATATTTCTCAGGAAAATCCATTTTGGTTTCGTTTTTGTATGTTTATGAGTCCGTAAAAGTGGCATAATACTCTGACATTGTTGTTGACAGCAGTGATATGAGAGTCAGAGATGCTTCCAGGGGTCTTCCCCATGCTGTTCCCATGTTACTTGAGCTCTGTTCCCATCGATTTGGGCAATTTTTAGGCCCTCTGCAGACTGAAGGGAGGAGCCGCCTGAAAAATGCTCGGGATTCCCATAGACTTACATTGGGCTCGTTGCTCAGGTCGAGCACCCGAGTATTCCAATGTGCTCGACCCGAGCAACGAGTACCCGAGCATTTTAGTGCTCGCTCATCACTACTAGACACTTATAAGAAAGGGGACAATCTGAACAATCTGTCTTCAGATATTTCTTGGCCAAGTCTAGATGTTTCCATTTCTGTGTCTTGTTCAGTGGCGGCTGGGTTTCGGCCTCCTCACCTTGGTTATGTCTCTGAGCACCTTGTACTTCTGGTCCTCCAGGGAGGTTGCAGATCTGGAATATGACAGCACTGGAGGACAATTTCTTCTTTGTCCCTTCATGTTTGATTCTTCTCAAATATTTGGTAGTTAATGTGAGTCTTATTTTTCTCACCATGTTTTTTGTGTCCCTGTTGACTATTGGCAACAAAACTTTTGCTGGTTTTGTGATCGCACCTCAATATCTTAGCAATTTTAAGAGTGCTACATCCCTCTGTAAGACTTTTCAGTCAGTTAAATCTCTTTTTTTAGCCCATTTTGTCTGAGGAAAACAAGCTGCCTAATAATTCTGCACACCTTGATAATCGTATCCTTAGTCCGCACCCCCCTCATTACAGAAATACACATCACCCTGAGCCATAGTTTTTTTATTATGATGCAGGGTAAACCTGTATTTATTACCTTTGGGTGTTTCTTCTAAATATGCAATATACAAATGTTCCTATCCGAGAGTGGCTTCGTGATCCTGCCTTGCAAATGGAGGCAAAGTTGTTGCTTCAAGAGATGTAAATTTTGAATTAATAGTTCACATTTATTGAGACTCCAGAGATTAATTTTCTGTACATCAAAATGTTCATATGGTCACCTAAGCACCTTCAGCCCTGAATTGATTGAATGACCAAACACCATTGATCCTTTCCAACCATTGGATTTACTGGTGACATATGTTGGGAGCGGGCTCAGGATATGAACCTGCTCTGTACTCTGCAGGTGTCATCTGTGTTATACAGTCAGTGCCTGTGTGAACAGCAGCAACCAGAGCTAGCTTAGACTGCTGCTGATTTAACCATCTAAATGCCGCTGACACTCTCACACAGCTGTAGTAAAATATAACTTCTGTGGCGCAATCATCAGCAGATGATATAGGAGAGCATGTAGGAGGGACGCATATGTGGGTGTATTTAAAGGGGTTGTCCAGTCAAAACTGATAAGTCTGTAATCACACAGAATGACTGCAGACTTATGAATTATGCAGGCACTGTGCGCTGTGGGGATTCGCCGGTTTCAGACTCGGGAACAGAGGGTATGTATGAGTTATACATGCCCTCGACCAGTGGGTGCAGCTTCGCTCTCCATACACTTGATAGAGCCAAGGCCGCACCCCATCTAGTGACACGGATGGCCAATAAGCGTGTCCGACTAGAGGGGGCAGCCTTGCTCCTTACAAGTGTATGGAGAGCGACTCTGCGCCCACTGGCCAGGGGTATGTATATCTCATACATGCCGGTCTGAAACCAGCCAACCTGGGGGATTCATAAGTCTGCAGTCACACAGAGTAACTGCAGACTTATCTATTTTGACCAGACAACCCCTTAAAGTGAAAATTGCAGGTGTTGTGGGAAGAAGGCTGTTATAATTACTTTTTGGAGGCTCTTGTGACAATTCTGGGTAAGAGGCTGCTTGTAACCACCATGGGGTGGGTGGAGGTGGCTTTGGCTGCTTTGTTGGTGGGAATAGAAATTGCATCTAGTGACTAAGACCATTTTGTTATAGTGCTGCTGAGATTACCTAAGGGTAACTAACTTTTTGAGGAGTGGGATATACTACTGTGATATGAGGGTATCTGAAATTCCTCAGTGTGCATTAACAAGCACTACAAAAAAGAAAAAGGAAAAAATATAAGGCCCGGACACCTGAAGTGTTAAATTAATACACAGGTGCACAAATACGCTACACGGCCAATATACACACATATACTGTATATTTCTTCCATACGGCACTGTTGGTTTGGTATGAGTCGGACATATTTCTGTGTATAATACATGAACCATGAGACTGTTGTCTTTGTGGCAGCTCTAGCGTGATCTATATATACTAGTGTCTATCAATTATTTTTACAGATGGTTGTTGTGGAGGTCCTGCTATGTGGGATGTGCTCTTCTTTCTCTGACTGTTTTACATCTGCCACTATTGGTCATTTCTCTCACCTTAGCCACTTAGTGGACCGTATATATCTTTCTATTTTGTGGATAATAAATATATATTTTTATTAATAGCTCTATCTCTGGCAGTTGTTTTTAGATCAGTGCCATTTACAAATATTGTTTATATATTGGCTACAATTCTCTCTCCTTCGGTATTATATTCTGATAAGAGATAACTGTAATAGGTCTAAATGAGCCGGGAGAAGAGCTGAGTGGAGACGGGACGCAGGACAGTCCCGCCGAATACGGGACGGTTGGGGGCTATGGCTCCTGTCAGTCAGCTTTCCCAGACTCTGTAATATGAAATCTACCCAACTAAGCAGGTAATGTGAGGGGACGTGTCATTACACCATGTACTATTCAGGATGTATGAGAGCTTAGTGATGCCCCCTGTAAGAGCAGTAATGGCAGCCATATTGGTTGTCATCCTGCATTCCCAGATAGAGATACCTAGGGAATGAAACAATAACTGCTCCTATCATGTACCTCGCTGTGGACGCCTCTCTACAGGGGATTCTCCTTCTTCATGAATGTTCTCTGGAGGATCTGATCATGTGGCGTCCATGATATGTGGGGTCCTGACTGCAGAGGGCAACATTGTTGCAGATCCACCATCTCCCACTGAGCCACATCCAGCGTATCCAGTCCAGGCAATGCTCTGTGAGTTTCATAGTTCCCAGCTGCACTGACACATTGTAACAAACCCTCTCCCCTATTATATGAGCAGTGCAATTACTGTCTGGTTTAGAAAACCCATTCTTTCCAATGTCCTTTGAGGAACATCTGGGTAATTAATGGAGGAACCCAGCTCAGTGTTCTCATTTATTAGCCAAAATGGAGAAAGGTAACAGCATCTCCTGCTCCGGACCCAACACTCCCAGGAATCACAGCAATTAGCTGATTTATCACCATAGGATAGTAACGATATCAGGGGCGTTCAAGCAAATTTATTCTAATGTGTATTGGGCCTTAAGACATAAGGGGCAGCATAATAATGACTACATGGACGTCCAGTGAAATAAAGACAAGCACAAAGATATAAGGGGGGTAAAAAGAAGATTTTATTTATAGATTGAATTATTTTATATTTTAGTATTATGTATATGTGAAAATTATTCATCTATCAGACTTAACCTATTTATGGGCCGTGTTGATCCAGAGGAAGGCGAAAACCCCCTGTGAGGAATAAGCCAATTGTCCTCATATCAGGGGGGAAAATTCCTTCCTGACCCCAAATAAAGTATGGCGGTCAGAATATATCCCAGGATCAAAGGCTGATACCTAATGTAATGTAAATACAAATGAAAAAAAATATATAAATTATTTTTGTAGGTTTGGATTTGATTATTTCAATGTCTGAAATTACATATCTTTTCAACTAAAATTATTGTAATTTTATACCTTTTTTGTTCTGCTACTATAGTGTGAGTCTCCTTACTAACCTAGCATACTAAATGTATTATTATTTATTGTATTTATTTATTATTATTTATTACTTTTTGTATTTATTTATCAGACTTAACCTATTTATGGGCCGTGTTGATCCAGAGGAAGGCGAAAACCCCCTGTGAGGAATAAGCCAATTGTCCTCGTATCAGGGGGGAAAATTCCTTCCTGACCCCAAATATGGCGATCAGAATGAATCCCAAGATCAAAGGCTGATACCTAACCTGTGTAATGTACCTAACCTGTGTAATGTAAGTGTGATATATAAAAATCATTTTAGTTACTTAGACTAATTATCCTTTTTATTTTTGAGAACTAATTTTAATTGTCAACAAAGAAAATTTAAATTTTTCTAAAATTTCTCTTTTGCTACTAGTGTGTGAATCTACTTATTAATTTATGATACCAAACCTATTTAAGGCCGTGTAGATCCAGAGGAAGGCGAAAAACCCCTATGAGGAATGGGCCAATTGTCCTCATATTAAGGGGAAAAATTCCTTCCTGACCCCAAATATGGCGATCAGATTAAATCCCAGGATCAAAAGCCGATCTATGTCCTATATCTATGTGCGGAAATGTACGGTGTGCTATATGTATGCCTATAGTAGTGTGGGTGATGTGATGGGTGATGGGTGCGGTACTTACCAGGCCTGTGCTAAGGTGATAATGGCCGCTCTATACATTCTTCTGCTCAGCTGCCCAGGACTATTGCTTTTGAACACATCAGATGGAAACTTAGCACAGGCCATTCCTGGGGTAGAAGATCTTCTGGATGGAGGGATGTCAGTTGCCAGCCCAGTATTAGAGGAGGCCAAGTCAAGGGTCTGGGGCAGCAAAACAATGGCAGTGGTCCGGCATGAAGATGTTTTGGAGAGATATGATGTTGAAGGGCAGCCGAGGTGAAGTACACCAGCAGAGACGAGGTACGGGTCAGGAGGCATGAAGTTCTGGGCAGTTGGCAGGGGCTCATCCTGCAAGACAAAAAAGGAAGACATTGATTATTCTCTCTGCCAGATCTTCTGTTATATTAGGGGAATGGTCTTTATAATGAACCATTCCCCTATGTAACATCAGATACAATGTACTGATATCATAGGTGTCCTGTGTGAACAGAGGTCACTCACCAGATGGTCGTGGATTCTTTTACAGTCCAGATCTTTTCATCCACCTAAGAGAAACAGAGACATAAAGTCATTGTTAGAAAATGTGAAAAAAGACAAGATGAATGATGATGATTACCACAATGTGAGAACACCTGATGGGAGTTATCCCCAGATGAAGAGATCCTTACCGGGCCCAGCTTGGTGACATGTACGTAAATCTGTCCACGGGGTGAAGGACTGTATGCTCCGGCCACTGCAGATGATGGTTCTCCAGAACTTGCCTGAATGGTGAAAATGGTGGCTCTGCTCTCCTTTCCTCCAATTCCTCCCAGCCGATGGTGGTAAAGAATGGATGCTCCCGGATGTTCCCGCTCACACCCAGGCGTGTCTGAGGGTCTTTGCGCAGCAGCTTCTTAATGAGATGTTTCACATGAGCATCAAGCCAAGATGGAAATTTTGGCTTTTCATTGATGATAGCTTTGAAAGCCATTTGCTTGATGGGGCCGTTGTAAAATGGGAATCGTCCTGCTGCCATCCTGGAAACGACAATCCCCAGGCTCCACCAGTCCACTGCTGCGCCGTATCGTTTTCTACGAAACACCTCAGGGGCCATGTAGTGGAAAGTGCCCGTCACTCCAGAGATG
Organism: Phyllobates terribilis; assembly: GCF_046119375.1. Classification (NCBI taxonomy): domain Eukaryota; kingdom Metazoa; phylum Chordata; class Amphibia; order Anura; family Dendrobatidae; genus Phyllobates; species Phyllobates terribilis. The sequence continues at coordinate 130,144 of NW_027363179.1, forward strand.
TTTTTGGAGGAGGTAACGCCATCTTGGGCGAGCCCAAGGTCGATTATACGGATGTGGCCATCTGCATCCAACATGATGTTATCTGGCTTTATGTCTCTGTAATGAAAAAAAAAAAAGAGAAATCTGTCCAGTGATAAAAGAGATGGAAATTGAGTCATTGCAAGATCAGATAGAATAAGTGGCAGGACACAAGGAAAGCTGGGGGTCATATCTCTAGAATGTAAAGGGGACAGAGAGAAGGAGGAACGTCCTGCTTACCGGTGGACGATGTTGTGTCCATGGAGGAACTGGAGGCCACATACGATCTCTGCTGTGTAGAATCTGATGGAGAGAACAGAGTGTAGTATCAATGTCATCAAATCCTTCTCTAGCAATCCCCAAATACCATGGCACCCCACCTGCTGCATCCAGCACACTAAATACTGTATATGACCTGCCATTGCTACCTTAGCTACATCCTGACCCCAGATTTTTTTTCCATCTCCTTAGTTCTCTTTTACATACATTCTCCACTTTCTCACCTCACATTGCCGATGTTCAGGCAGCCGCACATCCTGATCAAATTCTCTAGGCTGCCACCGGACAGATACTCCGTGATGAAATATGCCCTCTGCAGAGACTGGTGTGCGGCATAGAGGTGGCATAAGAATGGGCAGTCTCTGGCAGCCAGGAGTATCTGCCGCTCTCTCATGATGGTGTCCTCATTGTCCTCTTTTTTGGTTATCATTTTGACAGCCATTTGGATGTTTCGGCCGGGGACTGATGCCAGGACCACCTAAGAGAGACAAATGGAGAATACTTAGAAGGCATCTGCAGGGAGTGGAAGTAATCTGGATTTTATAGCACACAAGGCACATGAGTAAACTGAATGGTCGCTCAGTCTGCTGGTAACCAGGTCTAGGTAGAGGAGCAAATCCATCTATCAGCATAATGCACTGCCTGCTCCATGGATGGGCTATGGAAAGGTCTTAAAGGGAACCTGTCATTCCCTGTGTAGAATCTAAACTGCTCCTATTGCGTTAGTAATACAATGTGTATCACTAACACGCTTTTTTCATTAAAATTGGCGCTAATATAATATGTAAAATCCACTTTATATGTTTGTATCATACCTGCTCTTTTAGTCATAGAGGTGCGATTCCTCGCATTCAGTCAGAGTTTGTGCCGCCCACGTATTTAAATTCTGCTCCCGGCTTGTGCTGATGTAAGTATGGGGCGCTTGCGCAGTATGTCATGCCAGTAAAGCTTGTAGCGCTGGGAGCCGCACATGTGCTGTGACGAGCGTCTCCGGCCGCACACAGTGAAGCTGGGAACTACACAGCAGTGTCACTGTGCAAGCGCAGGGAGCCGCTAGTCAGAGCGCATGTGCGGCTCCCAGCACTACAAGCTTTACTGGCAAGACATACTGCGCAAGCGCCCCATACTTACATCAGCGCCAGCCAGGAGCAGAATTCAAATGCGTGGGTGGCACAAACCCTGAATAAATGCCAGGAATCGCACCTCTATGACTAAACGAACAGGCTCCTAGCCTTTCATCAATGAGAAGCAAAGGAGAGCCAGGCTGAAGTTTGCCAAGACCATAAGGATTGGATCATAGAGGACTGGAGTAAGGTAATCTTCTCTGATGAGTCTAATTTTCAGCTTTGCCCAACACCTGGTCGTCTAATGGTTAGATGGAGACCTGGAGAGGCATATAAGCCTCGGTGATCGGTGATGATCTGAGGATGGTTCAGCAAGGCTGGAATTGTGCAAGTTAATCTTTGCGAGGGACGTATGAATCAAGCTGCATACAAGGTTATCCTTGACAAACACTTGCTTCCTTCTGTTCAGGCAATGTTCCCCAACTCTGAGGACTGTTTTTTCCAGCAGGACAATGCCCCATGCCACACAGCTAGGTCAATCAATGTGTGGATGAAGGAGCACCACATCAAGACCCTGTCATGGCCAGCCCAGTCTCCAGACCTGAACCCCATTGAAAACCTCTGGAATGTAATCAAGAGGAAGATGGATAGTCACAAGCCATCAAACAAAGAAGAACTGCTTACATTATTGTGCCAGGAGTGGCATAAGGTCACCCAAAAGCAGTGTGAAAGACTGGTGGAAAGCAGCCAAGACGCATGAAAGCTGGGATTAAAAATCATGGTTATTCCACCAAATATTGATTTCTGAACTCTCCCTGAGATAAAACATGAGTGTTGTTGTTTCTAAATGAATAAGAACTTGTTTTCTTTGCATTATTTCAGGTCTGAAAGCACGGCTTCTTTTTTATTTTGACGATCTCTCATTTGCTACAAATAAATACAACATTTTTAGCTTTGAATTTTGGAGACATGTTGTCAGTAGTTTATAGAATAAAACAACAATGTACATTTTACTCAAAAATATACCTAGAAAGAGAAAAATCAGAGAAAATGAACATTTTGCAGTGGTCTCTTCATTTTTGCCAGAGCTGTATTATATTAGCGCCAATTTAAATGAAAAAAGCGTGTTAGTGATACACATTGCATCAATATCAACGCAATGGGGGCAGTTTACATAGTACACAGGACAAGACAGGTTCCCTTTAATGAATAATTATCATTTTAATTTGTATTTCATAAATCAATAGCACACATGAAAATAAGCAACTTTGCAATAAATCTTTTCAGAGAAATCTGTTTTTTCTCCGCCAGGACTGATTTTTAGCTTTCAAAATTCTCTATTTCATGGTAAAATCTATATTCAGTGAAGACAGATTGTTACATTACTGAGATAGGAGATGACAGTTGGTGCTGAAAATATTCTATGTAAGAAGGATGGGGGAGGAGGGGAAAGTGGAGGGAGGAGTTCTGCATTTAGCTCCTCGATCTCCCTCCCTCCCCTTTACATGGAATACTATCAGCACCAACTGTCATGCTTTGAGTTGCCATTAGTGTGGTCAATATCAATGTCTATCTATATTTAATAAAAACACAGAGATCAATGTCATTCACAATATGGCAGCCTGATTGTAGCCTATATTGACAATGACGTGAAAAAAAACAATGTCCCATACCCCCTACAGCTGTGACCCCTGAGGAAAAACATCCAGCATAAAAAATACCATGTTACAGCAGCACTAGACCTAACTATGGTGATATCTTAAATGTAATCTCACAGAAGAACGCTACAATGACAAACAACAAAGCATGACATGGCTGACAGCAGAGAAGAATACATGGGGATATAATAAATACTTCAGATTTCAAATAAATAAAAAAAGATGTAGGACTTACTTTGCCAAAGGCGCCCCTACCCAAGACTTGGTGGATGTTGAAGCGGCTGATGTTAAGCCTGGCATAGGGGCTGGATGATCCACGGTCTCCGCTGCATCCAGGTGTTGGCTCGTCCAATCGCCTCTTCTTGAATCCGGTCACGCTGGGCTCTTCTCTCACTCTCTTCCCTTCGTTCTCTTGTCCATGTCCAGTAGACGCCATTCTCATAATTATCTTCCCGCCTGCAGACCTCGGTCAGATCGCTTCAGTCGACAGTTGAAAGTAAATGGCAGTTGGTCGTGTGCAGGTGATGCTAGAGGTGACGGAACCCTCCTGTGCTACCTACCAGGCAGCGGCTCATGGCCTGCTCTGCCCTATACACTGATGTGGGCATCATGGGTGACAGTTTAGAGTCCAGAGGAACGGCAGAGAACTTCATGACGACTGTTAGTGATTTTTTTTTTATATTTATTCCCATATACATCAGAAATAAAAAAAATCATATAAAAAATAATACTATTAATTTACTAGCTCTTCCCCTTACCAATATAATTATTCCATATTCCAGAATTTTTTTCTTCTTTTCATCTCATTATAAGATGCCACTTTTTATATGTCGTAGTTAGAGATTATTTTTCTATACACTATGCGGACAATTATTAGGCAATTTATATTTTTGATGATTACTTTTAATATTAAACAACTACAGTGCTGTCGGTCAATGCAAAAGGTTAATAAAAGTAAAACCTGAATATTTAAGAAAGTAAAAGTGCGGTTTTGTCTTTCTTTGGAGAACAATGTGTGCAGAATTATTGGGCAACTAAATAAAAAAATATATATTTTCCATCTCAATTACAGTGTACTTATTTTCATCTGTTAAAATAGAATAAGAACCAAACAGCTCAAAATGTACAAAATATATATCAGATGTTCAAAAATAATATCAGTGACCAATATATTAATATAGTCACCTTACGTCCTTGGAGTCTGTCAGTTTTTTAATCTGTTGATGATTAACTTCATAGGCGACACCAACCAGAGTTTTCTAGACACTAGTGATGAGCGAGCATGCTCGCTACTGCTCGAGATGCTCAGCGCTCGCCGAGTATTTCCGGGGTTGCTTGGCGGGAGCTCGGGTCCCCTTCCTGCATGTTTGGCGCCCTTTAGAGCGCCAATCAACATACAGTGATTGCCTGCCACTCTTTATAATGCCGCAGCCATGATGGTTGTGGCATTACAGTGATTGGCTGGCCGCACAGCGTCATCAGGTCTATATCAGACCTGGCGCCGCTGTGCTCGTCACAGTCACTCTGTAATCAGACAGTGTAGGGAGAGGTGCTGCTGCGTCACGGAGAGATTTGCTTGTGTATTAGGTAGTGTAGGGAGAAAAACCGTACATTACGCATATCCATCTGATCAAACAGTCATTTTGAGGACTAACTAATCCATCTGCAGAGATATCAGGCAGGCAGTGTATATAGGCAGGCAGGCAGGGTATATAGCAGACTGCAGTGCATATAGCACAAGAGGCTCCATTCCAATTCTGCGTCCTGCTGCTGTTAGATATTTCTATACTAAGGCCCAGGTCTCAGGGGCCAGGAATGCTTTTTTTGGATCTTAATCCTCATTATTTGCTTAAAAAGCAATCCAGGGAACACCATTTTTCTGTCCTTTCCATATTACAGCGCTAAAAATCCAGCTATTTAAAACTGTGGTTTCTCCGTCAAACGGATCACATATACGTTGTCAGAAAATACTGCCATTTCTGGCCTCCATTAAAAATTTCTTTCAGTGTGTCAGTGAAGCAATTCACAGCAGTTTGCTGTTCACACTACTTACCTACAGGCCAGGTATTTAAAACTGTGTTTTCTCTGTCACACGGATCACATATAAGTTCCCTCCAAACTCAGTCATTTGTAGTGAGCGTGGAAGATACTGTCCTCCATTTAAAATGGGCAAGGCACGTGCAAGGGACGGGGTACTGGATGTGATGGTGATGGTGCATGCAGAGGCCGAGGACAAGGCCGTGGGCAAGCTGAAATTGTGCCACAACAAACACCCACATCTTCTCGCCTGACCTTCCTGTCCCAATTTCTAGGGGACCGCAGCACACCACTATTGAACCCAGAGTAGTGTCAAAAGGTTGTTGGTTGGATAGCGGATAATGCTTCCAGTCACTTAGCCACCACCACCACCCTGTCTTCCACATGGTCAAGTCTCAGTAGCCGTGAGTCTGGACAGCATATTCCTCAACCTGATCCTCCTTCCTCCCACCTTGCCGAGTGCCCGGAGACAACTGATCCCACACTTGGACACTCTGAAGAGCTGTTTACTTTTACATTTATAGATTTGGGCCTCTCGCCCGGTCCACTTGAAGCGGGGCAAGAGGAGATCGCGTGTAGCGATGCCCAAATATTTGAGCAGCCACGGTCACACAAAGGCGACGGTGGGAAAGTGTCACAAGAGGTGGACGATGATGAGACACAATTGCCAGAAACTCAGGAGGAGGACCAGGGTGCGGAAGTGGAAGACGAGGTGGTGGATGATATAGTAACTGACCCAACCTGGCAGGAGGACATGCAGAGCGAGGACAGCAGCACACAGGGGGAGCGAGGCAGAGCACCCCAAAAGGCAGGAAGAAGCAGTGTGTTGGCCGCAGACAGAAGGCAGGCAACCGTTCCCCATAACACCAATATGAAGGAAGTTGCCAGTACAACTGTTAGGTCTTCCCAAGTCTGGTTGTTTTTAAAAGACTCTGCCGATAACCCCAAAAGGCCATTTGCACCACCAGCCAGGCCAGCATCAGCAAGGGTGGCAAAACGACCAGCCTGACCACCACCAGCATGATCAGGCACATGGCAGGAAAGCACCTGACTTTGTGGGCCGAACCCCAGAGTCCAGGAACAGTGTCTGCAGGTGACACCATTGCTTCTTCCACTCTTGTGCATTCAAGCCAATCCCCTGTCCATGGTGCATGCGAAGATGCCTCCTGCCCTGCACCATTCGTTGAGCACTCTCAAGTAGCAGCCTCAGTAAGCACGTCCATGTCCTTGTCCCAGCAGCGTGCGTTCAGTCGTCCATACCCCTGTCCTTGGAACGCAAGAGTAAATATGCAGCCAACGCCCCACAGGCCACACTACTAAATTCTCACATTTCATGACTGCTTGCGCTCGAAATGTTGCCTTTTACGCTCGTGGAGACGGAAGCGTTCCCCAACCTGATGGCGGCTGTCCCTCGGTACTCGGTCCCCAGCTGCCACTATTTCTCCTGGTGTGCCGTCCCCGCATTACACAAGCATGTGTCCCAAAACATTAGCTGTGCCCTCAAATACGCAGTTACTGGGAAAGTCCACCTAACCACGGACACGTGGACAAGTGCTTGAGGGCAGGGACGGTACATCTCGCTGACGGCACACCGGGTTAACATAGTGGAAGCGGGACCCAGTTGGACCTTGGGATTAGAGATGAGCGGTGTTCGAATTGAACTGTTTGCCAATCTCAAATTCGAGCTGTTTTGGGCGGTGTTCGAGCCGTTCGACGAACCCGAAAGATTTGAAAAAAATCCGGCTGTTCGAGGTTATGTTCGATAACTGTTCGTGCACCAAAATCGTAACTGGATTTTTTCACAGTAATGCTGATAATCAATGTTAATACACAGTTTGAGTGTACAGCGGGGTGGGGGGAGGGGCATGGGATGGATCTCTGCAGAAATAATGAAGATCTCCATTTTTTTTTCTCTTTCCCGCATTTACAGTGGGGAGGTGCAGTCTGTCAGCCTATCAGCAGCGCACACACGGAGCAAAGTGCTTTTTTTCACACAAGCAAGGGCATGTGTCATTGGCTGTGTATGTCACATGTCCTTGCCCTATAAGACACAGCCATTTTCCCCGTCGCCACCATTTTCTCACTGCTGCAGCTGAGTGTTAGCCCGCACCGCTGCTGCTGTGTGCGCGCTATACAGTATAACTGTGAGAATTGCAAGCGAATTTTATCTGAAATAGACAGATAGCTTGGAAGTAGGGACTAGTTCTAATTGCAGCCCTATTGAGGGCTAGGTTACAGCATTTCCTACGACTTTTAGCAGGCAGGTCTGTGCTCTTAAATAGACAGATAGGTTGGGAGTAGTGACTAGTTGTAATTGCAGCACTTTTGAGGGCTAGGTTACATCAGTTCCTATCACTTTTTCCTAGGCAGGTCAGTTTTAGTGCTGTGCAAGTGTTTTTCACAGCATTTGGCTAAAACTAGCTAAGCAAATCCTTTAGGGCCTGTAATACACATTTTTTACTGCACGTAGCCAAGTAAAACCTTTTGGGCATATTAGCAGTGTGTGGTACTCATTCTATCAGGCCATCTATACTAAGCTCCACCAGCTTTCAAATTACTAATAATTTTTAGCTGCATCTTGCCTGGAAAATAATTTTGGGCCTGTAGCAGTGTGTGGTACTCATTCTATTAGGCCATCTATACTAAGCTCCACCAGCTTTCAAATTACTAATAATTTTTAGCTGCATCTTGCCTGTAAAATAATTTTGGGCATATTAGCAGTGTGTGGTACTCATTCTATTAGGCCAGTGATTTTCAACCAGTGTTCCGCGGCACACACATGGTCGGGTGTGCCGCGGGGAAAGTTCCCCAAACTATGGTGCCCCCTGTGTTTTGTTTCCCGGCAATGCGCTCGATGCGCAGTCACGCCTTCTTACAATGTAGGAGACGTGTACAATAACACATGCGCAAGCTTTGAACCTCGTGCGACTTAATGACGTCACCGAGGCCGGTGCGTCATCCTGAGAGCGGAGAGACTCTCGCATTTGCCCGCCGCCAAGGTAATGCCCGCCAATAATGCTGACTATATGAGCTTTTGCCTGAGTATATGAACTGTTGGCAGAATACTCAGCATATGAGCTGGTACTTTTAGTACTCCAGCAGTATACTGCATATAACAATGAGAAATGTAAAATGAGAAATACTATAGTCATGAGGCTGGAGTACTACAAGTACCAGCTCATATGCTGAGTATATGAGCTGGCACTTGTACTCTGGCCTCATGGCCATAGTACTTCTCATTGTACCCCTTTATATTGCAGTATATGAGCCACATAATAATCAGCACCATATACTGTGGCGCTGTACAGTGCACATCACCACAGTATATGATGCTGATAATCATGTGCTCATATACGTGGGACTGTATTTATGAGGTTACATGGGATTGAATATATGAGGGGGTTATCCTTTTTTATTTCACTTTTTTAAAATAAATAATTTATTGAAAGGACCTTTGCCAGGCATATTTCACTCTTGAGGGCTAAAAAAGTAGCTCTTGTGGTGGTAAGAAGCTGATTTAAAACCCCCAAGAGTGAACTCCGTGAGAGTTGTATGTATGGAATAATAAATGATATTAGTACCGTTCTTCAGCAGTCATGTCCTGCTTGAATTGACTCTAGTGGCGTAGCACTTGGCAGCCGGCTCTATTCTACTTATAGAGAAAGCTGAGTGCTACGTCACTAGTGTCAATTCAAGCAGGAAATGCAGACCGTAGTAATAGAAGTTATTATCACACACATACAGCTCTCGCGAAGTTCACTCTTGGGGGGTTTAAATCAGCTTCTTGTCACCACGAGAGCTGCTTTTTAAGCCCTCAGGAATGAAATATGCCTAGCAGAGGTCCTTTAAGTGTGGCAGATAATGTAATACTCTTCTATTTTAGTGTGTGGCTGCGCACACTATCTCAGCAGTGATGGAGAAGTATTTGAGAATGGAAAAGGCAAATGCCGAACAGGACCCTGGACACAATTCTAACCCAAATGAAGGCCCTAGTATGAGAGTTCGACAAAAGAAAAAAGACAAGACGGTGAGCTCAAGGCAATACAGTGAAAGCTATCTTTCATTTGGATTTACTTCCACTGGGGATGCGACAGCACCAACACCACTGTGCTTGGTGTGCGGTGAGAAGCTTTCCAATAGCGCTATGGTGCCAAGCAAACTTAAACGCCATCTCCAAACGAAACACCCTTCCGTTCAAAATAAACCGATGGAGTATTTTGTACGCTTACGTACAAACAATGAGAAAGGGGCAACTTTTTTGAGAAAAAGCACAAAGGTAAATGAGAGAGCCCTCAAAGCTAGCTACCTTGTTGCTGAACTCATAGCTAAATCAAAAAAGTCCCACACTGTGGCAGAAACATTAATACTACCAGCTTGTAAAGCTATTGTAAATGAGATGCTTGGCCCTGAAGCAGCTAAAGAGATAGCTAAAGTGCCTCTCTCTGATAACACAATTGCCAGACGGATTGATGACTTGTCTGCGGACATTGAAACAGTTGTTTTGGAAAAGGTGCGCATCAGTAAGAAATTTGCCTTGCAACTTGATGAGTCGACAGATATCAGTGGACATTGTCAGTTGTTGGCCAATGTGTGTTTTGTGGATGGTGAAGCCATTAGAGAAAACTTCCTATTTTGCAAGGCACTGACAGAAAAATCAACAGGAGAGGCAATATTCCAAGTCACATCGGAATATCTTGATAAAAGTGGACTTACATGGGAAAACTGCACAGGTGTCTGCACTGATGGAGCCGCAGCCATGGTCGGGCGCATCAAAGGCTTTGTAAGTAGGGTTAAAGAAAGAAACCCAGATGTTCTTGCTACCCACTGTTTCTTGCACCGTGAGGCCCTCGTTGCAAAGACCTTACCAGCAGATCTAGCTCCTGTGTTGGATGATGTTGTGCGCATAGTGAACTTTGTGAAGACGCGACCTTTGAGATGTCGCTTATTTGCGTCTTTGTGTACAGAAATGGGAGCGGAACATAAAATCTTATTGCTCCACACGGAGGTCAGGTGGCTGTCACGTGGCAAAGTGCTGGCCCGTGTGTATGAGTTGCGAGAGGAACTTAAAATATTTCTTACAAACGAGAGGTCCGATTATTCAAAGCTGCTTGCAAGTGATGAGTGGTGTGCAAAGCTGGCATACCTGGCTGATATATTTCAATATCTGAATGAACTAAACACACGGATGCAAGGTCGAAATGAAAACCTGCTTACAAGCACTGATAAAATGAACGGATTCCGTTTAAAGGTGCAGCTCTGGCAACAACATGTGCAGGATGGCAACCTTCAGATGTTCCCACTCACCGAGAAACTGCATGATGACAATACTGCTGCAATGTGCGAAGCGATTGGCAGACATTTGAAAACTCTTGAGGAGAAGTTATCGTTCTATTTCTCTTCAGCCTTCACAGAATGCCTTGACTGGGTTAGGGACCCATACAGCTCATTATCCATTGCTGGAAAGGACATGACTTTAAAGGAGCAAGAGGAACTTGTTGAACTGAAGCAAGATCGCGGTTTAAAGCTAAAGTTTGCTGATCTTCTTTTGGACAGTTTTTGGTTATCTGTTGCCAAGGAGTTCCCCATTCTGGCCAACAAAGCTATTTTGACATTGCTCCCATTTTCAACCACATATCTATGTGAGCTGGGCTTCTCAAGCTTGACTGCGATAAAAGCTAAAAACAGGGAGAAACTGAGAACTGTTGAGGAAGAGCTTCGTGTGTGTCTTTCCACCATTCCTGCCAGGATATCCCTTTTGTGTTTATCGAAACAGGCCCAGGTTTCACACTGAGTGAGTAAAATAAATTTAGAATCTATATTATTAACTATATGTATAATATGACTGTTTTAGTGTCATTTTGTGCTATTTTGTTTGGTGGTGTGCCCCAGGATTTTCTAAGTATAAAAAGTGTGCCGCGGCTCAAAAAAGGTTGAAAATCACTGTATTAGGCCATCTATACTAAGCTCCACCAACTTTCATATTACTAATAATTTTTAGCTGCATCTTGCCTGTAAAATAACTTTGGGCATATTAGCAGTATGTGGTACTCATTGTATTAGGCCATCTATACCAAGCTCCACCAGCTTTGAAATTAATAATAATTTTTAGCTGCATCTAGCCCGGAAAATAATTTTGGGCATAGTAGCAGTGTGTGTGGTACTCATTGTATTAGGCCATCTATACCAAGCTCCACCAGCTTTGAAATTAATAATAATTTTTAGCTGCATCCAGCTCGGAAAATAATTTTGGGCATAGTAGCAGTGTGTGGTACTCATTGTATTAGACCATCTATACCAAGCTCCACCAGCTTTGAAATTAATAATAATTTTTACCTGCATCTAGCCCGGAAAATAATTTTGGGCATAGTAGCAGTGTGTGTGGTACTCATTGTATTAGGCCATCTATACCAAGCTCCACCAGCTTTGAAATTAATAATAATTTTTAGCTGCATCCAGCTCGGAAAATAATTTTGGGCATAGTAGCAGTGTGCGGTACTCATTGTATTAGACCATCTATACCAAGCTCCACCAGCTTTGAAATTAATAATAATTTTTAGCTGCATCCAGCTCGGAAAATAATTTTGGGCATAGTAGCAGTGTGTGGTACTCATTGTATTAGGCCATCTATACCAAGCTCCACCAGCTTCGAAATTAATAATAATTTTTAGCTGCATCTAGCCCGGAAAATAATTTTTGTTCCCAATAGTGGTAGCAATAGAAATATGGGGCGCGCGCCTGGCTAACAAAAATATACGCTTCATAACAAAAAACACCAGCCTAGCGCACTGCATTAATAAGATGGCATCATCGTCTCTCCCCGTGCTAGGCCTACTACGCCGGCTAGCATTCCTGTGCCTAAAACACAATGTATGGGTCCGCACTAGCCACGATGCTGAGGGGTCTAACCCTGCTGCTAACGCTTTATCACAGTTCAATTGGCAGATTTTCACAGAGCTCCCCCCCAACGCCCACCCATAGGGCAATAGTTACCCACCCTCCCTATGGGATCTAGTGGCGAATAGTTGATGCCATTAATCAGAGCGTCAGTTGCCCCGTTGACGTGGCAAGCATACGGTAAGGCATGGGAAGAGTGGACACGACTACTAGCAGGCAGACGGGTTGACCAATGTGAACAAGCCAGATTACAAGTCACCATAGAATTTCTCCACCAGCTAATGATGATGGGCTTATAAGGGGCGTGAGCACAGCGGTGTCTGACCGGAGTAGCATTTCACTTCCAACTACTGAATTGGGGAGATGTGACAAAGATTCATCATCAGACAATCCATAAAAGGGTGGAAAAGGGGTCAGCCAAGTCAGGAGTGTAGACGTCCCGTCTCGTGTCACTAAAACTGATTTCTCACATCATATCCCTAACACCATTAACATGACACTCACAATTTGAAGCAACACTACTGTCTACTGCATTTGTGATCGCCTTCTTTGGGGCTCTATGCATAAGCGAATTAGTCCCTCAATCCAAAATTACCACCAGTGGAAGCTTATTACAGCAGGACGTAGTCATAGCCAATAATGCGATACGTCTACGCATACGCAAATCGAAAACGGTTCCAGCGGACAGGGGCACTTGGGTACTTCTACAACCCACAAACGGTACACTGAGTCGGGTAACAATAGTAAAAACATATATAACCATCAGATCACAAGTAATTTCTTCCTATCACACATTGATGGAACGCCATTATCAAGATACCAGTTCCAAGCTATATTTAATAAATGCCTAACATCGGCAGGGAACCACCCGAAAGATTATGGGACACACTCATTGAGCATAGGCGCGGCCACGGAAGCAGCAAGAGCAGGACTGTCAGAAACGGAAGTTCAGAGGACAGGGACATGGCGATACACATGTTTGGCGAGGTACATAAGACCGGACTTGTTATCCTAACGTGGTTTGTTTCTTTTACAGGTGACGCTAAGCCAACAGTGTGGGTGATAGGCCACTCGTATTTATATTGGGCAGAAAAAAGGGCGAAAGTCCGCCCAGGTGGGAGGAAATTAGAATTTCATAACACATATTTCAACTGGAGAGGTATTAGAGGCCTGCAATGGCCACAGGTACTAATGGAGGTAATCAAGGTAGGGAGAGAGGCAAGAGGTCCGGTCATCTTAGTCATACAGGCCGGGGGAAACGACCTAGGTCATCACAAGAGCGCATAATTAATGGCAATAATGAAACTAGACACTGAGCGCTTCAGAGAATTTTTCACAAAACTAACTATAGTATGGTCAGAGATTGTGCCGATAGCGGTATGGCAAGGTGCGCAAAACATCACGGCCATCGAATGGACAAGGCGGGTAATAAATATTTGGATGGCAAAATTTAGAAGAGACAGAGGCGGTGTAGTGATACGACACCGACAACTGGAAGGAGATAAAGCAGGCCTCATAAGGCCCGATGGTGTTCACTTAATGGATATTGTACTGGACATATTCCTGTCAGGACTCCAGGACGGAGTGGAACAAGCGTTAAGAGTGATGGATGGGGGTCAGAGTCCTGCATACGAGTACGCAGGATCCTTCGTGGCCTGGAAATAGAAAGGACATGTTGGAGAGTTACACTTGTTGACCAACTTGCCCATGTGGAGACACAGGGCATGCTGCAACAAGCTGAATTATTTTAGAAATAAAATGCCTTTCTAATGGAATGAGTAAAAAGAGTTAATAAAGCTGTGACCGATCCTCACCCATCCAGTTGTAAGAGTTACATTATTGTATTGTCAAGGAAAGGGGGGCGGTAGGGGGGCTGAGCATCTGTATTTGGTCGGGGGTCCCCACAGTCTGCCTAGGCTAGATGCAGTTAAAAATTCTTATTAGATACACAGGCGGTGTAGCTTGCTTCAGAGCTGGGCTACTACGCTGACTAGCAGACACTGAAGCTTTGGAGCAGACATCTGAGTAAACAGTTCTTCAGATTCAACCATCTATGTTACCCCAAGCCATAGTGTATGTAGTTTCTTACGGTTAAAAGAGGGGGGCGACCCAACCCACCTGGAATTGACGATGCCAACGTCACGTAAAACACAGCAAGGGGACTCCAAAAAGAGTCTCCATTTTTTCCAAAAATTGTGGCACAGACACCACTTAAGTGGCATCAATTGCCCCAGAGTTGCTTAAAACGGTTGGTGAGGTGATTTTACCAAATCCTCAAGCTTTTAGTCTCCCCAGGATGACACAGGGGTAGAAAAGTCCTTGCGGATCCATGATTTGTTCATCTTTATGAACGTGAGTCTGTCTACATTCTCAGGGGACAGCCCGATGCGCTTATCTGTCAGCACACCACCAGCAGCGCTGAACACACGTTCAGAGAGAACGCTGGCTGCAGTGAATGACTAGATCTCCAAAGCGTGAGTGGCGAGCTCCGGACATGTTTCCAGATTAGAAGCCCAAAATGAGCAAGGGTCCAGTGACACAGTCATGGCTTTGATGTTCACTTGGAGATACTCCTGTACCATCCTCTCTAGGCGTTGACTATGTGTCAGACTTCTTGTCTCCTGTGGCCTTGCAAAGGATGGTCTAAAAAAGTGGTGAAACGATTCCACAAAATTGCTGTTACCAGCAGATACTGTGATACTGTTACGGTTTGAGTGATGAAGACTTGACAGTCCCACGGTTTGCAAGTTAGAACTGTGAGATTCACTACGTGCACCACTGATGTTTTGTGGAAAAGCACATGTAAGATACTGCAACAGCCTCTGCTGATACTCCTGCATGCGTGAATCCCTTTCTATGGCAGGAATTATTTCGGCAAATTTACTTTTGTACCGGGGATCTAAGAGTGTGGCAACCCAGTAGTCGGGATTACTTCGAATTCTGACAATCCGAGTGTCATGTTGCAGGTAGTGCAGCAAGAAGGCACTCATGTGTCTTGCGCATCCAGGAGGAACAAGTCCTTGTTGTGTTGATAGCGAGGTAAGAATCATGCTTCCTTCCTCTGCCCTCTCCCCCCAACCTCGCACAACAGAGATGTGATCAAGGTCTCCCTCATCTGATGAGTCTTCCATGCCCATCGCCAGTTCGTCCTCCACTTCTTCCTCGGCTCCTGCACCTTCCTCAACAGTTTGGCTGCTACCTTGCGCCCTGGTTAATCCCTCTCTCCCACCCTCCCATGCCTGCCGCCTTGGTGCTGCCGACCGTCTGGACCTTGGAGATGTTATCCCTTCCGCATACGACTCCTCCTCTACTTCCTCCACCTCCTCTTGTCCCACCACCTGACTCCGAATTCTGTTTAACGTGTCCTCCAGCATGTAAATCACCGGAATAGTCATGCTGATAATGGCATCGTCAGCACTAAACATCTTCGTCGCATTTCAAAACTGTGCAGAAGGGTGCATAGGTCCCTGATCTGAGACCACTCCTGCAGCGTGATTTGCCCCACCTCTGGATCTCGTTTGCCCAGGCTATACGTCAGAACGTATTGCACCAGGGCTTGTCGGTGCTGCCACAGTCGCTGAAACATGTGCATTTCAGCCGGTGAACTGGCAGGCCCAACGACTTCTTTAGAGATGTAAGTTGTTGAGCTGCGAACGGCGGAAGTGAGCACACAGCGACCGTGCCCTCTGCAGAAAGCCATCTAGTCCGGGATAGTGGGCTAAAAATTGCTGGACAACCAGGTTCAACACATGAGCCATACAAGGCACGTGTGTGACATTGCCCCGGCGAAGGGCCGCACCCAGGTTTGCAGCATTGTCGCACACAGCCTTACCTGGTAGCAGGTCCAGTGGAGACAACCATTCATGAAACTGGGTCTACAGAGCTGACCACAACTCCTCAGCTGTGTGACTCACATTTCCCAGACATTTCAAAGTAAACACCGCCTGATACCGTTGAGTCCTGCTGCCAGCATCGTAAGGAGGTGTGCAAGATTCCTTCTGCGCAGTTAGAAAGCGGGTGGCATTACCAGACAGGCTTTGGGTGCAGGTGGAGGACCGAGAGGAGGCTGAGGAGGCAGAAGCAGTGGAGGAACTTCTAGATAAAGAGGATTGACGCACAACTCGCGGGGACGGCAAGACTTGGACAGCAGCCCCTTGTCCTGCTGTCACCATAGTTACCCAGTGCCCTGTCAGCGACATGTAACGCCCCTGTCCATGCCTACTCGTCCAAGTGTCTGTGCTGAAATGCACCCTATCACACACAGAGTTTTTCAAAGAAGCAGTGATGTTGTGTGCGACATGCTGGTGTAGCGCAGGCACACCTTTCTTTGAGAAGTAGTGCCGACTGGGCATCTGGTACTGGGGCACTGCGACGGACATAAGGTCTCGAAAATCCTCTGTGTCCACCAGGCGGAAAGGCAGCATTTTTGTAGCCAACAGCTTGCAGATGGTGAAATTCAACCTCTTAGCTTTGTCATGGCTAGGAGGAAATGGTCTTTTACTTGTCCACATCTGAGGGACCGAGGGCTGGCTGTTGTGCATAGACTAGGTTGAGAAGGGTGTCCCCAGCAAACTGCCGGTCTGTGAGGAAGATGCAGGCAGAAAAGTTAGGTTGCCTTGATCCAAAGGTGGTGCTCTTGATGTCTGAGAGCGCTCAACACCAGCTGGTGTTTCCACTTCCAAATGAAATGATGACCTGCCAATCACACTGGCTGTTGCGGGTAAAGAGTTGGCAGGTCTGCGTCCAAAAACATGTGACTGCTGACCCCCCAGTCACAGATGATGAAGAGGCCGCGGATGCACAAGATGGGGCAGACGGTGGTTGGCCCAGCCCGCTAGGCTGCATTGTAGCACAGTGAGCTTCCCACTGCAACTTATGCTTCATATCCATTTGACTTTTCATGCATGAAGTACTCAAACTATGGATTTTTTGGCCTCTACTTAGCTTTTGGTGACAAATATTACAGATAACACGAGTTGGGTCATCCTTATCGATCTGAAAAAATGCCCAGGCTATGCAAGGCTTAGAGCCCATGCGACCTGAACAGCCACCACGACTTCTGGTCAGAGGCAGAGTTGTGGTTGAGGATGCAGTAGTTGACGTGCTTCCAGTACTCCATCTCTGTCCAGTAAGGCGCAACCTAACCTCGTCGTCAATAGCATCTGTGACGCCCAGCTGCGCTTGGTATCACAGATCCTAAAAGAGTGCATTGATGGAATCCTCCACAAGAGGCCCCCATAAACATTCACACATCTCCACCTTCCACATCAGCCGAGCAGAGGAAGCCCGTTAGGGTTATAAATAGGGAAGGTGGAGCTAGGCAGTTCAGTTCGTCTGAAGAGTTCCTGCAGTAGAGAAGCCTAAGAGAGGTCAGTGTGCAGTGGAGCTCAGTCCAGTCTAGAGAACTCAGTTAATAGTTCAGCAGTGGAGCACGAGGCTCCTGCTAGCTAGATTCAGGGAGCCCAGTTAGAGCTTAAGGTGTGCCGGTGCCATAAGATCGGTGAAGCGCGGCAAGCTGCCGTTAGTGTGTATAGCTTAGTGAGGGCCCGAGTAGGCCGAAGGCGAGTGGAGAGTTAGTACATAGGGGGCAGAGGAGCTTAACCAGCTCACCCCAAAGCTTTACCGGACACCGGATCCGAGTTTACCGGGATCTCTATGACCCAGTAAGGCATAACCGGAATCCCTGGAGAACTACAAGTCCCAGGATTGCTAAGGTGCTGATACGTAACAGAGCCAGGAGACGCTTAGGCCCCGCATACTGAGAGCGTGTACTCCAAGACAAGGCCCTACCACAAGGTCAGCCATCGCAGGACAGAGACAAAGTTAGGCCTAGCTCCAGGCAGGTCAGAAACTTACTACGCAGAGGCAAGAAACAGGAGGCCCTACACCCGCTCATTGGGTAGGATCCTGATATGCACCCTTCACCCTACAGTGCTCCCGGATGTGCCTGAATTTCCACCAGTAAAAGGTACTGAAGTGACTACCGTGTCCGTTCCCATTCTTGCTCTGACCCAGCTGGGTCTCGCCTGTCCGGCATTCCCCCTGCATAAGCTGCCCTGAGGCCTAGCTTCACCTGTGGGGAGCTATACCATCGAGCTGCCTTATCACCGGCCTCAGTGGACTGCTGCAGCGCTGGGGCTTCTCACCAGATACCACAGGTGGCGTCACGAACTCTTATAAAAGTAACAATTATCCACCCCTTTAAAGAGTGACCCCAGGGTACAGGCCCGGGAGCCGACCACCGCGACATCCCCAAGGCCAGGCAAAGGCCCGGGTACCGAGTCATCCCCATCCCTTGGGCTAGTCACATTCTCCTCCACCTCCTCTGCTGACCTCATCGACTGGCTGACTGTGGGTTGACAGTAAGTGGGATCTCCAACCTCGTCATCATCACCCTGTGTGTTGTCACACCCATCGTCCTCAGAGCCAACCTCTTCCTGCCCTGACCGAAAAGTCAAGTTGTCGCTCCAATCAGGTATTTGAGTCTCATCATCGTCTTCATCGCTGTCTCCACCAACAGGAGTTACAGTTTGGGAACGAGGGTCTACATTATGCTCAGAACCTTCTTCATCTGGTCCTGGATCCGACTCAAAGATTCTGGGCATCAGTGCAGATCATTTCCTCGTCTGGATTAATAGAAGCTCTGGAGCAGACCTCCGTTTCCCAGGCTATAGTATGAGTAAACAGCTGTGCAGACTCAACCATCTGTGTTACCCCATACTCAGATGGGCAGCTGGAGACTTGGGAGCTGTGAGGAAGCCAGTGCGATTGGGGTGACACCTCTGAGGACTGGAGTATTTGTGATGTTGAAGTTGAGGTGGAGGAGAGCCCACTTGAAGGAGCACTTGACATCCGTTGAAGCACCTGCTGTTTTTGTGCCTCATCTGGAATTTGTAGCGATGGGCGTGTCCGTAAGAAAGGGATCGTACCACATTGTCCACGAAAAGAAGTAGACATCTTAGTTTGGCTGGAAGATGGTCTTTCTTCTGCAGATGTTACCCCCCCCCACCGTGGTTGGGCTCGACCCACCAGCGGACAGACACCAGTATTGGGAGAGGGGGCTGGCTGTCAGGGTCCACCGCGGCTCTGGCACAAACCTGGGGACACGGAGGTCGCATGGGCAGGAACGGACTGGCCGTGTCGGCTTCGCACTCCAGCGTAGTCCCTCTGCCCGCTCGCTCCCGTAACCTCAAAGGGATGCGCAAGCGGCTTTTCTTCCCAGGGCTGTTCCCCGTCCAGCAGGAACGTGGGTGAGCTCAGGTCGGCCTTCCACTGTACTCCCTTACCTCCCTCGCCCTCTTTCCTTCTTTCATTCTCCATCTAACCCCTCGGCTCTGTGGTGTCTGCTCTCCCTCCAGCTCTCTCCTTCTCACAGGTGGACTACCACGTGTATTCACACTGTGGCAAATCTTTTGGGCCCAGACATAAGAAGTTGTCGAGGTAATGGATAATATGTGCCCCCTTAGAAACGTCCATTACAACCCATTCGAGGAAGCAACTAAACGCCTCCAATAGTGACCAGGATCTGGAGCACCCCATGGGCAAACAGCGATCTATATAGTATGCTCCTTCCCAGAAGCAGCCCAATAGGTGGACACTATTTGGAGGCACAGGTAGTAAGTAATCGGAACTCCGCATCTATGTCTGTTTTGGCCATTAGGGTGACCCTTCCCAACTTCTTGATCCGCCTGATTGCCTTGTCAAAGGATGTACAGTATATACTACTGTACTTGGTTCCGCGTCGATGTTGTCGTTTACGGACCTGCCCCTTGGATATGACAAATGGTGGATTAGTCCGAATGTATTGGGTTCTGTTTTTGGCACAACTCACAACGGGGATACCACTACGTCTTGTAAGGAAAGTGCTCTGAATGGAACCGCCATTCTACCTAAAGATATTTCTTTTTTAAATTTTCTTGTCACGACGTCTGGGTGTTGGTAGGCTGATTTTAGATTTTTTCTCCAGCCTTTCTTGATTTTAGAATGTCATGACATGCCTATAACTGTGTCTCCCCCTCCTTTTACTCCTCCACCTCTTTTCTTTTCGCATGACTATATGTACTTGTCACTTTTCCTTGTGTTAGTTGTGTCTTCTGAGCAGTTTGTCAGCTTTTGGACACCTTTGAAGTGTTTTCTATGTGTTTTCTATGTGTTTTTGTTTGCCTGCCATTGGTTTTAACAGTGTTCGAAGGTGTTCGACGAACATACAGGGGTGGCTCAACACTACTTTGGATGGAACACATCCTCCCGACGCCAAGGATTGCGGGCCGTAGGTCAATCAGGGTTGCCCCCACGGTCTACAGCTCCTGCACCTCATCCTTCTTAGCCTCCTCCTCTTCAGCCTCCATCTCCGAAATGACCACATCAGTTGCAAGCTGGAAACACTGCAGCACTGCCTCGGCCAAGCGGCAATAGGCAATGCTGAAGCTAATATGCTTAGATGACAAACCGCACAATGCTGAAGAGTTGTGGACAGCTCTGAAAGACCAGGCAGATCTGTGGCTCACACCGCTGAACCTACAGCCAGGCATGGTCGTGTGTGACAATGGCCGGAACCTGGTGGCGGCTCTGAGACGAGATGAGCTCACACACGTACCATGCCTGGCCCATGTGCTTAACCTCATGGTTCAGCGGTTTCTCAAATCCTACCCGGAGCAGCTGGATCTGCTTGTTAAAGTACGCCGCCTTTGTGCCCATTTTAGAAAGTCAGCTACAGCTTCCGCCGCCCTTGCCGTGTTTCTGCAGCGTTTGCAGCTTCCGGCTCACAGACTGGTGTGTGATGTCCCCACGCGTTGGAACTCTACACTGCAGTTGTTGGGAAGGATATTTGAGCAGAAGAGGGCAGTTGTTGAGTACCAGCATCAATAAGGCCGTCAGTATTCAGTTCAGACTCCACACATAAGACCTCTGGAGTGGACCTGGATGTCAGACATATGTACCATCCTCCAAAACTTTGAGGACTCCACCACGATGGTGAGCGGAGATGACGCCATAATTAGTGTCACCATCCCGCTTCTCTGTCTTCTGAAATGCTCTCTGCTCACAATCAAAGAGGATGCATTGCAGGTGGAGCACAATGAGATGGAGCAAGGAACCATACAGGTTGATTACACACAGCCAAGCCTCATCTCATCCCAACGTGGATTGGGTGAAAATGAGGAAGAGGAGGAGGAGGAGGAAGGACAGGAGCTAGTTTCATGCACTATAGACTGTTCTACCTGCACAGCTGTCATACCGTCTGTTCAGCGTGGATGGCCAGAGGACAGAGAGGAGGATGAGGAGGAGAGCATGGTCAGTCATCCTCTTTGTGAGGACACGGAAGTCTTGCCTGTTAGTAGTCTGGCACGCATGGCTGAGTTTATGTTACGCTGCCTTTCCCATGACCCTTGCATTCTCAAAATTTTGGGTGACAGTCATTAATGGTTGGTGACACTTCTAGACCCACACAACAAGGAGAACTTTATATCTCTTATTCCTGAGGTGGACAGGCCTGCAAAAATGGGCCTGTACCAGAAGGCCTGTGTTGCGGCACTATTAAAAAAATTCCCATCTGAAAACGCTGGCAGCAGAGGGCACACTTCATTGGACAACCAAGGAGTACAAGCGAGAGAGACGCAACTTCAATCCAGCAGAGGCAGGGGAACACTGTCAAAGTTCTGGGAGAGTTTTCTCAGACTCTCCCATCGCAGAGGGCCTGAGGCGCGGGGTACTCTCACAAGGAGTTCAAAGTTTGGGAAGATGCTGAGGGAGTACCTTGCCGAACGTACCAACATCCTCTGTGATTCCGCTGTGCCTTATAATTATTGGGTATCCAAGCTGGATATGTGGAATGAATTGGGTCTCTATGCCTTGGAGGTCCTGGTCTGCCCTGCCGCCAGCGTTTTATCAGAGCCGGTTTTTAGTGCCGCTGGTGGAATTATAACTGATAAGCGCATCCGCCTGTCAACTGAAAATGCTGACAGGCTGACTCTTATAAAAATGAACAAGTGCTAGATTGGGCCAGACTTCTCAACACCACCGAATAATAGCAGCGTAACATAAACTCAAATCCAGTGTCTTTTCTTGGGAGGTGTATTCCCATGCACCTTTTCACACCCACACATGGGTATACACTTCCTGATTTTGACTATTTGCTCTTGTCCTCCTCCTTCTCCTCATCTTCCACCACCATATCACCAGGGTGACCGTGGTCCGTGATGCAACACCCACAGAATTTTTTTGAAGGAGTGTTTATGATGCCCGTAAAAAAAATGTTTTATACAGTATGTACATGTATACCCCCCAGGGGAGAATGTTTGTCAGCCCATACACTTAGTGCATGGGCATTACAAGTATAGGAGGCCCGCTCCTTTCTCATGGGAACATTTTTTATGAGGTCCTCCTCCACGTCTCTTCCAAGGGGCATAGAAGTGCCTCCAAATTTTTGGCAGCCCTTGCATTCACTACATAGGCCAACACTATGGGAGACTCTCTCCTTTCTAATGGGAATTTGTCATTACTGTGGCCCTGCTGTATGTGTCTTTAATTTCTTAGTGGGGTTTTTCCTAAATATGGCCAGCCATTAGACTCACTGCTTAACCTATAACTGTATATGTGGCGCCCTGCTGCGCTTGGTGGCACAGAACCTAGAAGGGTGCATGATTGGATTTCTCCACAAGAGGCTCTCACTACATCCAAACACCTCCACCTTCCACCTCTTACCAGCAGAGGGAGCCCAGATAGGGATATATAAAGGGAAGGTGGAGCCAGGCAGCTCAGTCAGTAGTTAGAATCTAGCTAGAGTTGAGAGTTAGTGCTCAGACAGTGTCACCAATCTGTACACAGTAAGCAATGGTTGTAAGCACGCCCCAGCCCTTTGACTGACAGCTAGCTCTACAGTACATCAGTGCAGAGCCACCTGTCAGTGGCTCACGGGAGGAATAAAGTTAATTTACTCCCATGTGCTACACATTCAGTATAGTGGCCAAGCACTTCCTAATGGTATTACCCTGCAGATTAACCCTACATCAGCAGGTTAATAGCGTTATCCAATGTGACAGGTTCCCTTTAACTTAAAGGATCATGTTCACAACAGGAAAAGTCTTCAAACGCTTGTTTCTAATCTATTACTAGTTATTGGACTTCTTGGTTGATGGTGTGTGGTGTGGAGTATTTTTACCGAATACAATTTTCCATTTTGATAAAAAACAACACATTTTTACCCACATGGAGGCGAATTCCCTCCTCTTCACCAGCCTCCATTATTGGTTTTATCAGATCGTATACTCACTTTATCAAAGTTTAGTGGGTACTGTGCTGCAAACTCCAGCTGACGGACCACCACTTCATTAGGAGCCACGTTTCTGTTCCTCATGTCCCGCAGAATATTGGTCAAGTAGACGTCATTTAACCTCTTTATGGCCGCATTAATCAATGTGCTGTATACATTGATATTTGGATGGAATCCACAAATCTGTAAAACAAGTTACCGATCAGATATGCAAAAAGATCCTCGTCACTTGTTTTCTATAAAAAGGCAAATCAGTTTAAAAATGACATTATTTTCTAGACTTTATCAAGTAGGAGTAAAAAAAAAAAAAAAGACACTAAATAAACTATGTAAACCAGCAATGTCATTACCGCCATGTCTTCCAGGAGCTGTAAACCATCTTTTTCTTTAAGGCATGCCCTAGCGAGATTGCAAAAGGTATGGATGTTTGGTGCAATGCCTCTCTGTGCCATCATAGGCAACAGCTGCTGTAAAGAAACCATTCAGACGATCAGTTTTTACACTGTACGTGTGGCATGAAGTGTGGAAGAATCTGCACTAAGTTTCAGAATGTGTCAGTGTTCTCCATGACAGCCAACCAGATGCCACGTTTCATTTTACCAGGGCAATAAAAGAAGAGCTCTGATTGGTTGTTATGGGTATCACTGTCCGTTTCGACAAAAAGTTTGTTTCTGCATGAGGCCCGACGCATTTTCAGAAAAAGGGAAATGCTAAAATCTGTATTAAACAGTATTCACACATAAAATATTGCTGCGTCCAACTGAATGTTGCATTTTGGCGGCAGCGCACAAAACGCCTTCATATAGGCTCAGTGCACAATTCCCTGCCGAAGCGCAAATTCACACAAGCACAATGCTTTGTGTTCAGGGGAAAAAAAGGCCATTTTTGATCCGTACAGCGTCCATTTGTCATCCATAACTAAAAAAAAAACTAATAGAAGGCCAGACACACTTTCCTATGTAATCTATGCAGTGCGTCCGGTAAAACATACCTGCCACACGGATTGTGTCTGATTGTTGTGCAGCCTTTGAAATCTACGGTTATATCTCATTTAAAAAACGGATGGATGAGATAAGCGCCTGTAGCCATTATTCCCCCACAGTCTGGTGGTCAATCCATTCATGTGGAATATTACACTGGGTGACATGGACATCACACAGACCAAAAACACAAATGGAGGAAATCTTCCTTGATGGTGCGGCCAGAAAAAGCAAAAGGCCTCATTCACACATCATGTTGCACGTGGAGGTTTATCCCTTTTTTTCATGGATACATCACATACCCAGTATAATCTATGGTGCTATTCACATGTCCGTCTGTCTGTCTTTTTCCGATATCACAGATGAAAAGAGCCGATACAAGTCTATGGGTCTGTGCAAAAACATTCAGCACCCGGATGGCAAAGAATAGGAGAAGCTCTGTAATTCAAGGATTTATTTATCCATCCGTCAAACATTGATGGGAAAAACGGACCCACAGTCCGAACACTGATGACACACGGAACAAACACTGCTGACACCAGGGACATTTTTTCCATGTACGTGGTTAAATATGGACATGTAAATGAGAAAATTTGTCATACTTTAGACTCTTTTGCTGGCTTGCCTTGCATCACTTTTTTTGCCCCCCAATTTTCAAACAATTTAGTGCATGCTGTGGTATTTAAAGCCATGCCCCTTTTGTCAAAGCCATGCCCCTTCTGTCAAAGCCATGCCCATCTTTCAAAGCAATGTCCCTTCTTTCAAAACCATGCCCCTTCTTTCAAAGCAATGCCCCTTCTTTCAAAGCCATGCTTAGAAACAATTAGGCCGATATAAAAAAGTGTAGTTTCTATATGAATCGGTTGGAACTGTGGCGTCCCTGAGGGTTCAGTCGCCACAGGGGTACTGCACCTCAGATCGAGGTGTGGTATCTCCTCTCCGAGGTAAGGATGGAGCACCACACGGGACCCAGCCTCAGCACTCAACACTACACCACTCCTGTCCTGTGGGGGGCTTATATGCACCAGGGTGCTGCCCCAGCCAGGATAGAGGAGATGGGGGGGGAGACCAAAGATAGGGGGAACCATGTAGTGGGTGAGGGTGGAGGACACACTTTTAGGTTACACTTACTGATACATATTTAATACATGGCCATCTTAGGTTCAAGGTCTTTGATTGTGATCTTCATCGCTGATAGTGGCTTTCTGCTGGAACCTGCAGCTTGTTGAAGATACACGGTCCTCGTACTCTGGGCTTGAGGTGAGGAGTGGGTTAGAGTTAACCGCTGTCTCTACCTGGTCAAGGTCCCTACCTAAGAAGGCCTGGAGGGGAGCGGAGGAGTAAAGCTCCACAGGCAAAAGGATCCCAGGGGATACGGACGGAGCAGCATACACCACCTGTATTTCTTACTCTGGCCTAGTCAGAGGGATTCCTGCTGCAAGAGGGGTACCGGCCCCCGATATCTGACTCTGTTACTTCACGTCTCAGTCGGAAAAGCCCAGAGGCCTTCTGGATCCCTAAGGGGGATATGGACGGAGCGGAGTACGCCACCCGTATCCCTTAAACTGCGCTGATGCAGCGGGAACCGGCGTTTCACCAAGTTCATACCACACACACAGTCAGGAGGAGACTTAATGGGAGAACTCACCAAGGAGAGGAACATTCTGGTCCAGGGGTCTTGTTAAGTGCACCTAAACTACCCGGAGTGTGCTGAACCCCTTCCTGGTGGTCGCAGCGCGCCGTGAGGAGCAAGGAGAAGCTTTGTGCTTACTACTGAAACAACGTGAGTAAAGCTTGGAAGACTTCACCCCTTGCCTCCGTTATCCTTTCCTGCGCGGCACCGCACACACACCACCAACCTCCAGACTTTCCTCTCTCTCTGCCCTGAGGCCCTGCTCCGCCTGTGGGGAGTAGTACCAGCTGAGCTGCCACGACACCCGCCTCAGAGGACTGACGCAGCGCTGGTGGTACGTGAAAAAAGGGAAAAGAGGTGTGCTATGAAGCAGTGATCACCCAGCAATACTTCAATAAATTATCAAACGTTATAATAAGTGACAATAAATTTTATTCATTACAAATATAAATACATACAAACAACGTAAAAAAAAAAAAATTGCTAAAACACAAGTAAAATCAATATAGTGGGGTTACCCACTAATTTGAAGCCCACCTGCTCCAAAAAAACATCCCTAGTTACAACAGAACAAGCAGTACCATAATACAAGTGCCAGTATTATCCCTGGTGATCAATATCGTACACATGCAAATTAGTTATGACTGCCTGACATTAGTATACAAGGAGGTGTACTATAGTCCAGAAAGATGAAGAGGGAAATATGTGCCTACTACAGCAGAGTATATATTGAAAAATACAAAGAGTCCCAAACATAAATGAAGCCCATATAGAATATCTGAGCTAACAAATACTATATACTCACATACCACAAAAAGTACTATTCAGGGTATAAATAAATACAAAACCCTTTCATGCTGTAAGTATCCCTCCTGCACATAATAGCGCTACGATCAATCACCTCCCTGAGCACAAAATCCTATGCTGGGATGAAGCAGGCGGGCATTCAGTGCCCAAGCGCTGGTGGTAATCACCGGGAACCACAGGTGGCGTAGTCGACAAATAACCACTCATCTGCTAGCCCATATTTTTAATGTGTGCGCCCTGGGCACAGACCGGGTCAAGGCTACGACTGCATCCCCCTCTTCCACCGGCCCGTCGTCCAAGTACACCTTTCCTAGGGAGGGCTAACGCTACCTGAGTAGTAGTGGGTCACACAGAACCATTTGCTTTGGATCGTTATAAAGCCATAGTAAAAAAAAAAAAGGTATTCACTTTTAAGAAAAAAATATATATAAAAAGTCAGGCAGATCTGTCACACGCTTTACAAATGATTTCATGAAGCAAATATAATCCCACAATGCGGTAACATCATTCACCTACTGTACCTCAGCCTCTTTACTGTCAGATAGCGTGGATCTTCTCACAAGCCGTGTTAATTATTTTATGATGGCTTTTTAACATTTAAATGATAAAATAAAAACCATTCCCTTACCAAAGCCGACTGCATCCCCCTCTTCCACCGGCCCATCGTCCAAGTACACCTTTCCCAGGGAGGGCTAACGCTATCTGAGTAGTAGTGGGTCACACAGAACCATTTGCTTTGGATCGTTATAAAGCCATAGTAAAAAAAAAAAAGGTATTCACTTTTAAGAAAAAAATATATATAAAAAGTCAGGCAGATCTGTCACACGCTTTACAAATGATTTCATGAAGCAAATATAATCCCACAATGCGGTAACATCATTCACCTACTGTACCTCAGCCTCTTTACTGTCAGATAGCGTGGATCTTCTCACAAGCCGTGTTAATTATTTTATGATGGCTTTTTAACATTTAAATGATAAAATAAAAACCATTCCCTTACCAAAGCCGACTGCAGCTTCAGAGTTTTACTCCTCTTCAACACCAAAGTGTTAAAAAAGGTGAGATCTGGCTGTACTCCGTAGGCGTCCATAGTGGCCCGGACGGCAGATTCTGACCCCACTTCTGCTCTCATGACTGCCGCTAGGAGGGTGAAGGTCTTTATTGTAGGACAGACGTTGTCTTCTTTCATCTTCTGAAGAACGCCCCCTAAGTCGCCAATCACTGCCAATCGGTCAGATGGGGTATTGACATTTACAAGTGACACAATTTTTCCCGTATTTACAGACAGGTCCAGGAGGTTTGGCACATTACTGGCATCAAAAGAGGGCACGCTGGGAAAATGGTCAGCCGTACTCACCACGACCAGTGCCTGTGAGCCTGCCAAGTCCTCAGCTGTGCCATAGTTGCCACTTGGAATTGAGGAATGGCCCAGGAGCATGGGCTGCCCACCTCTTCAGGACTATCCTTTCCTTTCTTCACTTGCTGGCTTTTCCTGTCTTGCTTCTCTTTGCCTGCACTTAAAGTCAGGGCTGCCAGTTCCTTAGAGTGCGTGAGTAAATGTAGAGCGTCAGCGGTGTCTCCAATCCCACAGTCTCGGGGGGCACAAAGAAGCAGGTTATAGGTGATTACATGCGGCTTTACCCCCATGTGCCGCATCTGCCTCCAGACCTGAAGCACAAGATGGCGTATACAGTCACTATCCACATTACATTCACGCAAATATGTACACCCCGTCACAGAGAAAGCAGTAACTGGACACGGACTAGCTGGCATGTAATGGCAGTATCCTATTATAATGATGCTCCCATATGTCAGAGGGTCACATTGGTAAAGCCGGTGCCCTTCAGGATGAAAAGTTTTGTGGAGGGCTTGGGCCATCTACTTATATCATTTCCAAACGTGTGTCTACATAATAAATAGGCAACTCCTACTAGTAAATTCTGTGCTATTTTCTGTATCTGTGAAGCCTTGCCCACTGGTTTTCCCATTGTCTCCGAACAGCGCGCTTACCCGTGTAATAAGACCCCGATGCCAGCACGCCTACCCGTGTAATAAGACCCCGATGCCAGCGCGCCTACCGGTGTAATAAGACCCCGATACCAGCGCGCCTACCCGTGTAATAAGACCCCGATACCAGCGCGCCTACTCGTGTAATAAGACCCGATGCCAGCGCGCCTACCCGTGTAATAAGACCCCGATGCCAGCGCGCCTACCCGTGTAATAAGACCCCGATGCCAGTGCGCCTACCAGTATAATAAGACCCCGATGCCAGTGCGCCTACCCATGTAATAAGACCCTGATGCCAGCACGCCTACCCCTGTAATAAGACCCAGATGCCAGCGCGCCTACCCGTGTAATAAGACCCCAATGCCACAGCGCCTACCCATGCAATAAGACCCCGATGCCAGCACGGGTATTCCGACTGGCCGTTACAGGTTGCAGATGGAAGTGCCGTTGGGAAGGGGGGGGATATGCCAACCGAAGACAGCGAAAATCATGCAAAACGTCAAAAAATAACTTATCAGCATGCAGCCTACTGTAACAGTCCACCTAAAGTGGCCGACCGCTGTATTCCCTTTGTTACTAAAAATCTGGCACAAAATCCTTATCTACTAGCCAGTCTAATCACCGGCCAGTCTAACCACTAGTCAGTCTAATCACCAGCCAGTCTAATCACCAGCCAGTCTAATCACCAGCCAGTCTAATCACTAGCCAGTCTAATCACTAGCCAGTCTAATCACTAGCCAGTCTAATCACTAGCCAGTCTAATCACTAGCCAGTCTAATCACTAGCCAGACTAATCACTAGCCAGACTAATCGCTAGCCAGTCTAATCGCTAGCCAGTCTAATCGCTGGCCAGTCTAATCACTGGCCAGTCTAATCACTGGCCAGTCTAATCACTAGCCAGTCTAATCACTAGCCAGTCTAATCACTAGCCTTGCGCCAAACTTCTAACAGAAATCTCCTATCAGAATCGCAAGAAAGGAATCAGCAGGCGATCTCTTAGACCAGTCTGAACTAGGACTAAGTAAAGGAGCTAATACAATATAAAGAGGTGAAACTGTTACCAAAGCCTTGTTATTCCGCTCACAGTAACGTCTGAGCCAGCGTCGCTGACACCTCTGCAGGCCGATTTATGCTTTTAGAAAAGTCACATGAGTATCACTACACATGAGACTTCTGCAGCCGGACAGGAGTCCTGCCCCGGCTTCTGCCCTCCGCCACGCGTCATCTACAAATATGACAGGCGGGTGGGAGACGCCACATCTCTACTTAGATAAATGTCCTGCTTTATCTCCTGGGCATTGGCACAAGGACGGGTATGTGCCTGCGGGCCGTCAGCATCTTCCCTGAGGAGAGCGGGCACCTTCCCGGCCGCCGCACACCGGAGATGCAGGTCCGGTGCAGGAATAACTGTGTTCCTTTGGCAGGATTGCCAGAACTTGTTCCCTCTACTTGTCGGCACCACCTGGACTAACTACACAGCAATAAATCTCCCCTCCTGGCAGTGATGTGGAGCAGGTTGCTCTGTAGCTGCACGCTCCGGCCCCCAGAGCCTGAGTAGTACAGACATACACTACATGGCTGCACTGACCACCAGAGGGAATAACGGACATAATAAAGGTGGACAGGATAGGGGGAAAATAACCACATGGATGCAATTAAAGGGTTATTGTCAAAATAGAAAATCATCTCTTATCCAAAGGTTAGGGGATAACTTACTGATCACTGAGGGTCTGACTGCTGGAACCCCTAGCAAACCCAAGAACAGGCAGCATGCTCAGCCTCCCCTCCATTCACTGTCTATAGGACTGCCCAAAAATAGCCAAGAGCAGCGCTCCACTAGTTCTGGCAGTCCCACAGACGATGAGTACGACGCGCCCAGGGGATGGGGACGACTCAGTACCCGGGCCTTTGCCTGGTTTTGGGGATGTCGCGGTGGTCGGCTCCTGGGCCCGTACACTGGGGTCACTCTTGAAAAAGGGGATTGAAACTTGGATAAAATAAATAAACAGTTTGTGACGCCACCTGTGGTACTTGGTAATGATTACCAGCGCTGCTTCAGACCTCCGGGGGGGTGATGGGATGGCAGCTGAGGTGTTTCTGCTCCCCACAGGTGCAGTGGGCCCCCGGGGCAGTGTGGAGTTTGGTGGGTGGTGATGCTGGGACTTGTAGTGCAGGCGGGATGGCGCAGCAGGAGTAACTGACAGAGACAGTGGATTCGCTTCAATACCTTTACTGGTGCGGATGTCAGGTACGCTCCAGGGTACTCAGTAGGATGGGTGCACTTCAGGACTTCTCCCCAGTGAGCGGGTATAAGGCCTCCTGGTCCGTGTCTGCCTCTCTGTATGCTCCTGGCCAGCCTGCAACTGGGCCTAGCTTATGTGTCGTGCTGTTCCTTCACCTGTCGCTCAGTAGTAGGACCTTCTGCTGGCAACCACTATCCCTGGTCGTCGGGGCCATCATGGTTCCTGGTCCTGTAATGGGTCTAGCTTCAGGTCTGCCAGGGACTTGTAGTCCTCCTGGAATGCCGGTGGTCCCTACTGGGTATAAAGGACCCTGTAGGCGCGGACCCGGTGTCCGGTTTGTATCTTTGGGGTGAGCCTTGTGATGCTCCTCTGCCCCCTCAACTCCTCTCATCTCTCCTCTTTACCGTCGGCCACACTCGTGGCCCTCAGAACCCAGCAGCAGACGCGCCGCGTCTTCGCTGCTCTCAGCGTCAGCACGCTCTCAGACTCTCTC
This sequence comes from Phyllobates terribilis, assembly GCF_046119375.1. NCBI lineage: Eukaryota > Metazoa > Chordata > Amphibia > Anura > Dendrobatidae > Phyllobates > Phyllobates terribilis. The sequence continues at coordinate 161,526 of NW_027363179.1, forward strand.
AGTCTGACTACTAACTCTGACTGAACTGCCTGGCTCCACCCTCCATATATATATATCCCTAACGGGCTCCCTCTGGTGGTATGAGGTGGAAGGGTGGAGGTGTTTGTATGTAGTGAGGGCCTCTTGTGGAGAAGTCCATCCATGCACCCTGGGTCCTGTGGTACCTGTTGTAGCAGGGTGCCGCAAATGGAGTGGTGGTTGAGTATACTCACTGCTCCGTTCATTCTTAATGGGAGTGCTGAAGACCAGCCAAGCACAGAGCTTCAGTCGTCCCATAGAGAATGTATGGTGCAGCACTGATCGACCATCACATCAGTCACAAAGGACTTTTCAAATCTCCAGTTTTCAGGATTGGTGAGGCTCCCAGCAGTCAGACCCCATCCATCGGGAAGTTATCCTATGGATAGGAGATATCTTTTAAACTTTGTACACCCCCTTTGAAGGATTATTCAATCTAATTCTAAAGTCGGGGGATACTGACAGCCGCCCTCCACTAATCACACCATGTTGGCATATTGTAGTGATATCCCACCGCATTGTGATGGAAAGAAGAATATAACTGTATACAGAATAACATGGAGATGTTTGATAGAATACAGCAGCCCGGAGGTTATGGGAGCGCCGCCAGCTTCTGTACCTCTGTACTAGATGGTATACAGCAGTGACCGTCCCTACACGGGACCCTGATCATCAGGAATATTGCCTCTTACACCCGAGCCCAGGGAATTCTAATTACTAGTGTACACTGTTATATCAGTTTATTATCACCTCCGGCCATGAAAGAATTGTCAAATTATTTATTTTATAGAATTTTGTCTAGCATGGAAGTTATGAAACCTTACAAATCCATGCTCAGTACTCTCTATATACATGTATAAATTAGATACATTGTAAATGAAAACATCATATATTTAGGAGTTTGTGAGCTACATATCCATATAATAGATGGTGGCCCGATTCTAATGCATCGGGTATTCTAGAATAGGTATGCGGCCGACCGGGCGCAGTCAGCAGAGCGGTGTTTAAATTTTGCACCAAAATCGCTGATTGGTCACGGTTGCCGGCCTCGACCAATCAGCAAAGCGGTGTTTAAATTTTGCGCCAATACTGCTGATTGATCTCGACCGGCGGCCTCGACCAATCAACGATTTTGGCGCCAAATTTAAGCAACGCTCTGCTGATTGATCTCGGCCGGCGTCCTCGACCAATCAGCAGAGCGTTGCTTAAATATGGCGCCAAAATCGTTGATTGGTCGCGGTCGCCGGTCTCGACCAATCAGCAGAGCGTTGTTTAAATTTGGCGCCAATCTCGCTGATTGGTCGCGGATGGCGGCCGCGACCAATCAGCAGAGCGCTGTTTAAATTTGGCGCCAATCTCACTGATTGGTCGCGGCTGGCCGCCGCGACCAATCAGCAGAGCGGTGTTTGAATTTTGCGCCAAAATCGCTGATCGGTCGCGGGCGGCGGCCGTGACCAATCAGCAAGCCATGTTAGTGAGGACTGGAGAGCGTGTTTAAATTTGACACCAAAATCGTTGATTAGTCGCGACCGCGACCAATCAGCATAGAGGTGTTTAAATTTGGCGAGAATACTGCTGATTGGTCGCGGCCGGCTTCCGCGACCAAACAGCAGAAAGATGCAGAGCGGGGTTTAAATTTGGCGCCAAAATCGCTGATTAATCGCGGCTGACGGCCGCGACCAATCAGCAGAGCGTTGTTTAAATTGGGCGCCAAAATCGATGATTGGTCGCGGTCGGCGGCCTCAACCATTCAGCAGAGCGTTGTTTAAATTTGCCGCCAATTTCGCTGATTGTTCGAGGCTTGCGGCCGCGACCAATCAGCAGAGCGGGGTTTAAATTTGGCGCCAATAATGCTGATGGGTCGCGGCCGGCTACCGCGACCAATCAGCAGAGCGTTGTTTAAATTTGGCACAAAAAACGCAGATTGGTCGCGGCCAGTGGTTGCGACCAATCAGCAGAGTGAGGTTTAAATTTGGCGCCAATACTGCTGATTGATCTCGGCCAGCGACCGATCAGCAGAGCGGTGTTTAAATTTGGCGGCAAAATCGCTGATTGGTCGCAGCTGGAGTCCGCGACCAATCAGCAGAGCGTTGTTTAAATTTGGGGCCAATCTCGCTGATTGGACGCGTCCGGCGTCCGCGACCAATCAGCAGAGCGTTGTTTACATTTTGCGCCAATACTGCTGATTGATCTCGGCCAGCGACCGCAATCAATCAGCAGAGCGCTGTTTAAATTTGGCGCCAATCTCACTAATTGGTCGCGGATGGTGTCCGCGACCAATCAGCAGAGCGTTGTTTAAATTTTGCGCCAAGCTCGCTGATTGGTCGCGGCTGGTGTCCGCGACCAATTAGCACAGCAGTGTTTAAAAGTGGCGGTAAGATCGGTGATTGGTCGTGGCGGCTATTTAAATGTAGCGCCCAAATTGGTGATTGGCCGCGGGCAGCGGCCGCGACCAATCAGCAGAGCGGTGTTTAACTTTAGCGCCAAGATCACTGATTGGTCGCGCTCTCCGCACGCGACCAATCCGCAAATCGTATTGGTGAGGAGCAGGGAGCGTAATCGTATTAGTGAGGACCGGTGGACATGAGCGGGCGCTCGGAGCAGAAGTATCCCGACCCGCAGCGCCGCTCCCCGGTCCTCTCTTCACACCCTAGCCGCTGATGTCCCCACAGTATCCGCATGGTGTTACAGAGGTCCAGACATTTGTGTTAAAAATCGGTGATTGGTCGCGGGCAGCGTCGGCGACCAATCAGCACAGCGATGTTTAACTTTTGCGCTAAGATCAGTGATTGGTCGGGTCCGAAGACCGCGACCAATCATCGAATCGTCTTGGTGAGGACCGGCGCTGCCTCTGCGGCTACTTCCGCTGCGAGAACCCGGGACATAGCGGGCGCTCGCAGGAGAAGTATCCCGACCCGCAGCGCCGCTCCCCTGTCCTCCATTCCGCATGGAGGTCAGAGGCGACGGCGGTCCTTCCGCTGATACCGGCCGGGAGATGAGCGCCTCGCGCCGCTCATTTCCCGGCTGCATCTCCGTCCCGCAGATGGGTCCGGCGGTCGGGGTCCTTCTGCTGGTACCGGCCGGGAGATGAGCACCTCGCGCCGGTCATCTCCCGGCTGCATCGCCGCTGAGCTCCGTCCCGCAGATGAGCTGCTAACGGCCGCCATCTTTTTTCAGAAATCCCGCGGCGCTGATTGGCCGCTGGCGGACCAATGAGCAATGCGGGATTTCCTGGACAGACAGACAGACAGACAGACAGATGGGATAAGACGATTATATATATAGATACTCCCTGCAACCACTTTGATGTTGCACTTTACTGCAATGCTGTGGCAGCCAAAAAAACGTCATTCTGGCATTTTGATTTTTTCCCCATTACAATGTTTACTGATCAGATTAATTAGGAGACTTGGAGCGGCGATCGTCTGATCGCTTGTGCTGTACATACACTGCAATCTATAGCAGAAATCACCATCTTCTATGAACGCCGGCCCATAGGAGGGTCATAATGACATGTATGGGAGGTCATCAGCAGACCCCCAGCTGTCATGACAACCCATCGGTGCCCCACAATCACGTGGCAGGATGTATGACGCGCTTCCAGCCGACGTGCGTTAAATCCCGCTGTCAGTGATTGGTTAATAGCAGCAGGCGGAGCAACAGTACATCAGCAGCTATTAAAGGCACATGATGGTTGATTAAATCAGTCATCATGTGCAGGGAAATATGTGGGCTCGGTGTGCAAGATCACATCAAAGGCAGGGACACGACCTTTGACGTAAATATACGTCAAAGATGGTGAAGCGGTAGAGCAAAGCACAGGTTGCAGCCTCTTCTCTAATATTCAAAGACTGGCTGAAAATACTCCTGAAAAATACTATGAGGAGGATTTTTACTCTTCTGTAAAAAATGTAGAGCGACCTCTGCAATGCGGTATACATTTCTTTACAATGGGTCCCAATAGTGGACGGATGCCTCATCATCCATCCTGACAGTGGCCACTAGGGGGCCACACACCTTCTATGTGTATGCGCCCAACAATGGCCACAAACGTAATGTGCACCGAGCCCAACAGAGTCATCAGAGAATCCAAGAGTCCCACCCTCAGCCGGCATGCCCCATCGTCACTTCAGCAGAAATACTGCAGCAAGAAGTATCTGTATTAGTAAAATGAACAGTTGCTCCATGATTCCTCAATGTTTTTGCGTCTCTCATCATGTCGGAAGTGTGAGACATAATTCCCAGGTAAGTGTGCACTGTACGGATATAGGATGTAGGATGTGTGCAGCAAGCCATACCTGCAGAGCTTGTAGGAAGCCCAGCTCTTCATCCTTTATGCATCCCATAAACAGGACGCTGAATGTTTCAGGGCCAACGACACGGAATTTTTGTGCAATTTCCTATAAACCCAAGAAGACCATATTAGCTTGTTATTATCCAGCTCGCGACATCACTGCTTGAGTATTGCAAGAGAAATCTAACCAAAATCAAAATCTCAGGGAAAGCGTCACTTTGCCGTTCCCAGAACAGCCGGGTGGCCAGTGAAAAACACAGTGAAGGGGGCGCAGTGCTGCACCAGTGCCCAGGATCAGTGGGGTCCAGCGCCGGACTGGAGTACCTGGGGCCCACCAGGAAAAAATCAATCTTGGGGCCCACCAGCACCATGCAGATACCGTATATAGGAATAACATAAGTCCACAAACTCATTCAAAATGAATCAACTTTATTAACCAATAAATAACCAATATAACGAATAAATAACAAACTAAAGAAACACTCCTGGCGAAAGAGGAACACTGTTATCTTATTCACACCAGTGTGTGATAAAGTGCCATAACAGAACAATAACAAGAAATACTTTCAAGGTACATTCTCTTAAAGTATAAGTGCCACAAATTGAACCTGCATCCATCTGGCATCCCAGCAGCCGGCATCATTGTAGCAGCACCAAACTTGGCCGCTGGGAAAAGTAAAAGAATTCTGTAAGCATTTTGGAAGTTTGTATTGCACGATTTCCTCTCCTCTATAATACAATACCATTCAATTGTTAGTGAAAGGCCCAAAACAACAAATAAACTCACACTAACAGTCAATCAGCAGCAAAATTACAAACGTTTTTTTTCAGAACAGAAGATGACATTGCATACGTATTAATAATGTCATCATAGTCTAAGTTCCTTGAAATGTCATACTCAATGTTCAACAGAAGGAGGGACTCTAAAAGCTCCTGTCCAATCGAAGCCCTCAGACGATTTTTTACAATTTTCAGCTTTGAGAACACTCTTTCACATGAAACCTGGGTGCAAGCAAGTGTAAGAAGGGTCTTGTAAACTGCAAAAATGTTTCCATAAGCAGCAGAATGTAAATTGTAGTCATATAAAAGTCTGTAGCAGCAGGAAAGACAGTTTTTTTGCGGGACGAGTTGTACTTTCAGATGCAATCATTTATTTTACCATATAGTGTACAGGGAAATGGCAACAAAAATTCCAAGTGCAGTAAAATTGCAAAAAAAGTGCAATTGCACGTTTGTTTATTGGGTTTTTTAGTCACCATGTTCACTATATGGAAAAACCGACGTGACAGGGTGATGCCTCGGGTCAGTACGAGTTTGTAGATACCAAACATGTATACCTTTACTGGTATCTAAGTGGTGAAAACAAATTCATAAGTTTGAAAAATCACACTTTTCACGCCATGTTCTGCGCACCGTAGTGTTCTCATTTTTTTGGGTCTGGGGCTTTGTGACGGCTTATTTTTTGCGTCTTGAGCTGACGTGCATCTCTGCTGCTCTGTAGTAGTCACAACACAGGGAGAGGTTAACCATCCAAGTATTTAATATGTATTGCAAATAAAGAATGTTCCCATTCTTAATATCCGAAAAAACAAATGACTGACAACTATCCCTAGACTAATAATACCATATAGAAGAGAGAAATACCGCCACACCATGACCAGAACACATACCACCACATAGTGATGAAATACTACCAAGTACAAGGTATATATACTGCCACACCATGAGAAGACGACATATTACCACCACATAGTGACTGTCCGAATAATACCACATACAAGGGACAAATTCCGCCACGCCATGACCATGGCACATAATGGCACCAGATAGTGACTGATAATGAAAATGTAAAAAAGCTCTGTATATAGAGTCAGTGTACAGATAATGTAGAGATTATCAGTGACATTATGCACAGGACTCCTGTGTATAGGGTCAGTGTAGAGGTAATACAGTGATCACCAGTGACATTACACACAGGAGCTCTGTATATAGTGTCAGTATGTGTGTATAGGTAATACAGCAATCACCAGTGACATTACACACAGGAGCTCTGTATATAGTGTCAGTGTGTGTGTATAGGTAATACAGCAATCACCAGTGACATTACACACAGGAGCTCTGTATATAGTGTCAGTGTGTGTGTACAGGTAATACAGTGATCACCAGTGACATTACACACAGGAGATCTGTATATAGTGTCAGTGTGTGTGTATAGGTAATACAGTGATCACCAGTGACATTACACACAGGACCTCTGTATATAGTGTCAGTGTGTGTGTATAGGTAATACAGTGATCACCAGTGACATTACACACAGGAGCTCTGTATATAGTGTCAGTGTGTGTGTATAGGTAATACAGTGATCACCAGTGACATTACACACGGGAGCTCCGTGTATAGTGTCAGTGTATGTGTATAGGATGTACAGAGATCACCAGTGACATTACACATTGGAGCTCTGTATATAGTGTCAGTGTGTGTGTATAGGTAATACAGTGATCACCAGTGACATTACACACAGGAACTCTGTATATAGTGTCAGTGTGTGTGTGTACAGGTAATACAGTGATCACCAGTGACATTACTCACAGGAGCTCCGTGTATAGTGTCAGTGTGTGTGTATAGGTTGTAGAGAGATCACCAGTGACATTACACACAGGAGCTCTGTATATAGTGTCAGTGTGTGTGTATAGGTAATACAGTGATCACCAGTGACATTACACACAGGAGCTCTGTATATAGTGTCAGTGTGTATGTATAGGTAATACAGTGATGACCAGTGACATTACACACAGGAGCTCTGTATATAGTGTCAGTGTGTGTGTATAGGTAACACACATACTCACCAGTGATGTCTCTAGGTGAAGTTCTTTATCTGCCGCAGACCGATATATCTCATCTTCTATGCAGGACTTATCTCTGCAGAAAATAACATAGTTTGCTATAACTGATCACTTCCAGAGCACAATCTACACTTTTCTCAAGATTTCTACACTGCATGAAATGACAAAAAAAGAAATCTAGTGCCGCACTACACAGTAACATTGCTCCGGTGTCATTCTGTGCCGGCTCATCTCTGTCAGCAGACATATTGTCAGATGGCAAAGATGCAGCAGAGCTGAAGACAGAAGACCTATGGATTACGTTGGATTGAGGATTTTTCTTTATTAAAAATGGAGTCCCTAAATGTGTTTTATTTTTAATAGAAAAAAAAAAATTCTGTCTTTTTTTTCTGTTTACTAGAAATTCATGGTGGCTATGTCTAATTTGGCGTGACACCATGAATTTCGGGCTTAGTACCAGCTGATAATACAAAGCTGGCCTGGTACTAACCCGATTATTACCCAGGGTGCCACTCACCACCAGGGCCGCTGGAAGAGCCGGGTAAAGCACCTGGAAATGGTGCTATGAGGAATGCGCCACTTTCAGGGGTGGCTGCGGGCTGCGATTATCAGCGTGGGGGGCCAAGAACGCTTGGGCCTTACCATGCTGCGAATCCCAGCCCCCAGCTGCCTTGTTTTATCTGGCTGGCGATCAACATATGGCGGGAGCTGGGCAATGGGCATAATTATCAAATAATATATACCTGACAGGGGCCCATACATTCTCCTGCCTCCAATAATATATACCTGACAGGAGCCCATACATTCTCCTGCCTGCAATAATATATACCTGACAGGAGCCCATACATTCTACTGCCTCCAATAATATATACCTGACAGGAGCCCGTACATTCTGCTGGCTCCAATAATATATACCTGACAGGAGCTCATACATTCTCCTGCCTCCAATAATATATACCTGACAGGGGCCCATACATTCTGCTGGCTCCAATAATATATACCTGACAGGGGCCCATACATTCTGCTGGCTCCAATAATATATACCTGACAGGAGCTCATACATTCTCCTGCCTCCAATAATATATACCTGACAGGAGCCCATACATTCTCCTGCCTCCAATAATATATACCTGACAGGAGCCCATAGATTCTGCTGGCTCCAATAATATATACCTGACAGGAGCCCATACATTCTGCTGCCTCCAATAATATATACCTGACAGGAGCCCATACATTCTGCTGCCTCCAATACTATATACCTGACAGGAGCCCATAGATTCTGCTGCCTCCAATAATATATACCTGGCAGGAGCCCATACATTCTGCTGCCTCCAATACTATATACCTGACAGGAGCCCATAGATTCTGCTGCCTCCAATAATATATACCTGACAGGAGCCCATACATTCTGCTGCCTCCAATAATATATACCTGACAGGAGCCCATACATTCTGCTGCCTCCAATAATATATACCTGACAGGAGCCCATAGATTCTGCTGCCTCCAATAATATATACCTGACAGGAGCCCATAGATTCTGCTGCCTCCAATAATATATACCTGACAGGAGCCCATAGATTCTGCTGCCTCCAATAATATATACCTGACAGGAGCCCATAGATTCTGCTGGCTCCAATAATATATATCTGACAGGAGCCCATACATTCTGCTGCCTCCAATAATATATACCTGACAGGAGCCCATACATTCTCCTGCCTCCAATAATATATACCTGACAGGAGCCCATACATTCTCCTGCCTCCAATAATATATACCTGACAGGAGCCCATACATTCTCCTGCCTCCAATAATATATATCTGACAGGAGCCCATACATTCTGCTGCCTCCAATAATATATACCTGACAGGAGCCCATACATTCTGCTGCCTCCAATAATATATACCTGACAGGAGCCCATAGATTCTGCTGGCTCCAATAATATATACCTGACAGGAGCCCATAGATTCTGCTGGCTCCAATAATATATACCTGACAGGAGCCCATACATTCTGCTGCCTCCAATAATATATACCTGACAGGAGCCCATACATTCTGCTGCCTCCAATAATATATACCTGACAGGAGCCCATACATTCTGCTGCCTCCAATAATATATACCTGACAGGAGCCCATACATTCTGCTGCCTCCAATAATATATACCTGGCAGGAGCCCATACATTCTGCTGCCTCCAATAATATATACCTGGCAGGAGCCCATAGATTCTGCTGCCTCCAATAACATATACCTGACAGGAGCCCATAGATTCTGCTGCCTCCAATAATATATACCTGACAGGAGCCCATACATTCTCCTGCCTCCAATAATATATACCTGTCAGGAGCCCATAGATTCTGCTGCCTCAAATAATATATACCTGACAGGAGCCCATAGATTCTGCTGCCTCCAATAATATATACCTGACAGGAGCCCATACATTCTGCTGCCTCCAATAATATATACCTGACTGGAGCCCATACATTCTCCTGCCTCCAATAATATATACCTGACAGGAGCCCATACATTCTCCTGCCTCCAATAATATATACCTGTCAGGAGCCCATACATTCTGCTGCCTCCAATAATATATACCTGACAGGAGCCCATACATTCTGCTGCCTCCAATAATATATACCTGTCAGGAGCCCATACATTCTGCTGCCTCCAATAATATATACCTGACAGGAGCCCATACATTCTGCTGCCTCCAATAATATATACCTGTCAGGAGCCCATACATTCTGCTGCCTCCAATAATATATACCTGACAGGAGCCCATACATTCTCCTGCCTCCAATAATATATACCTGACAGGAGCCCATACATTCTCCTGCCTCCAATAATATATACCTGACAGGAGCCCATACATTCTGCTGCCTCCAATAATATATACCTGACAGGAGCCCATACATTCTGCTGCCTCCAATAATATATACCTGTCAGGAGCCCATACATTCTCCTGCCTCCAATAATATATACCTGACAGGAGCCCATACATTCTGCTGCCTCCAATAATATATACCTGACAGGAGCCCATACATTCTCCTGCCTCCAATAATATATACCTGACAGGAGCCCATACATTCTCCTGCCTCCAATAATATATACCTGACAGGAGCCCATACATTCTGCTGCCTCCAATAATATATACCTGACAGGAGCCCATACATTCTGCTGCCTCCAATAATATATACCTGTCAGGAGCCCATACATTCTCCTGCCTCCAATAATATATACCTGTCAGGAGCCCATACATTCTGCTGCCTCCAATAATATATACCTGACAGGGGCCCATACATTCTCCTGCCTCCAATAATATATACCTGACAGGGGCCCATACATTCTGCTGGCTCCAATAATATATACCTGACAGGAGCCCATAGATTCTGCTGGCTCCAATAATATATACCTGACAGGAGCCCATAGATTCTGCTGGCTCCAATAATATATACCTGACAGGAGCCCATACATTCTGCTGCCTCCAATAATATATACCTGACAGGAGCCCATACATTCTCCTGCCTCCAATAATATATACCTGACAGGAGCCCATAGATTCTGCTGGCTCCAATAATATATACCTGACAGGAGCCAATACATTCTGCTGCCTCCAATAATATATACCTGTCAGGAGCCCATACATTCTCCTGCCTCCAATAATATATACCTGTCAGGAGCCCATACATTCTCCTGCCTCCAATAATATATACCTGTCAGGAGCCCATACATTCTGCTGCCTCCAATAATATATACCTGACAGGAGCCCATACATTCTCCTGCCTCCAATAATATATACCTGACAGGAGCCCATACATTCTCCTGCCTCCAATAATATATACCTGACAGGAGCCCATAGATTCTCCTGCCTCCAATAATATATACCTGACAGGAGCCCATACATTCTCCTGCCTCCAATAATATATACCTGACAGGAGCCCATACATTCTCCTGCCTCCAATAATATATACCTGACAGGAGCCCATACATTCTCCTGCCTCCAATAATATATACCTGTCAGGAGCCCATACATTCTGCTGCCTCCAATAATATATACCTGACAGGAGCCCATACATTCTGCTGCCTCCAATAATATATACCTGTCAGGAGCCCATACATTCTCCTGCCTCCAATAATATATACCTGTCAGGAGCCCATACATTCTCCTGCCTCCAATAATATATACCTGTCAGGAGCCCATACATTCTGCTGCCTCCAATAATATATACCTGACAGGAGCCCATACATTCTCCTGCCTCCAATAATATATACTTGACAGGAGCCCATACATTCTCCTGCCTCCAATAATATATACCTGACAGGAGCCCATAGATTCTCCTGCCTCCAATAATATATACCTGACAGGAGCCCATACATTCTCCTGCCTCCAATAATATATACCTGACAGGAGCCCATACATTCTCCTGCCTCCAATAATATATACCTGACAGGAGCCCATACATTCTCCTGCCTCCAATAATATATACCTGACAAGAGCCCATACATTCTGCAGCCTCCAATAATATATACCTGACAGGAGCCCATACATTCTGCAGCCTCCAATAATATATACCTGACAGGAGCCCATACATTCTCCTGCCTCCAATAATATATACCTGACAGGAGCCCATACATTCTCCTGCCTCCAATAATATATACCTGACAGGAGCCCATACATTCTCCTGCCTCCAATAATATATACCTGACAGGAGCCCATACATTCTGCTGCCTCCAATAATATATACCTGACAGGAACCCATACATTCTGCTGCCTCCAATAATATATACCTGACAGGAGCCCATACATTCTGCTGGCTCCAATAATATATACCTGACAGGAGCCCATACATTCTCCTGCCTCCAATAATATATACCTGACAGGAGCCCATACATTCTCCTGTCTACAATAATATATACCTGACAGGAGCCGATACATTATCATGCCTCCAATAATATATACCTGACAGGAGCCCAGAGATTCTGCAGCCTCCAATAATATATACCTGACAGGAGCCCATACATTCTCCTGCCTCTAATAATATATACCTGACAGGAGCCCATAGATTCTGCAGCCTCCAATAATATAAACCTGACAGGAGCCCATACATTCTGCTGCCTCCAATAATATATACCTGACAGGAGCCCATACATTCTCCTGCCTCCAATAATATATACCTGACAGGAGCCCATACATTCTCCTGCCTCCAATAATATATACCTGACAGGAGACCATAGATTCTGCTGCCTCCAATAATATATACCTGACAGGAGCCCATACATTCTCCTGCCTCCAATAATATATACCTGACAGGAGCCCATACATTCTCCTGCCTCCAATAATATATACCTGACAGGAGCCCATACATTCTCCTGCCTCCAATAATATATACCTGACAGGAGCCCATAGATTCTGCTGCCTCCAATAATATATACCTGACAGGAGCCCATACATTCTGCTGCCTCCAATAATATATACCTGACAGGAGCCCATAGATTCTGCTGCCTCCAATAATATATACCTGACAGGAGCCCATAGATTCTCCTGCCTCCAATAATATATACCTGACAGGAGTCCATAGATTCTGCTGCCTCCAATAATATATACCTGACAGGAGCCCATACATTCTGCTGCCTCCAATAATATATACCTGACAGGAGCCCATACATTCTGCTGCCTCCAATAATATATACCTGACAGGAGCCCATACATTCTGCTGCCTCCAATAATATATACCTGACAGGAGCCCATACATTCTGCTGCCTCCAATAATATATACCTGACAGGAGCCCATACATTCTGCTGCCTTCAATAATATATACCTGACAGGAGCCCATACATTCTCCTGCCTCCAATAATATATACCTGACAGGAGCCCATACATTCTCCTGCCTCCAATAATATATACCTGACAGGAGCCCATACATTCTCCTGCCTCCAATACTATATACCTGACAGGAGCCCATAGATTCTGCTGCCTCCAATAATATATACCTGACAGGAGCCCATACATTCTCCTGCCTCCAATAATATATACCTGACAGGAGCCCATACATTCTCCTGCCTCCAATAATATATACCTGACAGGAGCCCATACATTCTCCTGCCTCCAATAATATATACCTGACAGGAGCCCATACATTCTGCTGCCTCCAATAATATATACCTGACAGGAGACCATAGATTCTGCTGCCTCCAATAATATATACCTGACAGGAGCCCATAGATTCTGCTGGCTAAAATAATATATACCTGTCAGGAGCCCATACATTCTGCTGCCTTCAATAATATATACCTGACAGGAGCCCATACATTCTGCTGCCTTCAATAATATATACCTGACAGGAGCCCATACATTCTCCTGCCTCCAATAATATATACCTGTCAGGAGCCCATACATTCTGCTGCCTTCAATAATATATACCTGACAGGAGCCTATACATTCTGCTGCCTTCAATAATATATACCTGAAAGGGCCCATACAGTGCTGCCAATATGATTAGCAAACCAGGGGGGCCCTCTGTTCTCTGTACAGGGCCCAGGGGGGGTAGGGGGCGGGGATTGGGGGCGTGGCCAATGGGACCCAGGGCCCACCGGTGGATTTCCTGATCCTCCGTTGGGCCAGAACGCCCCTGGTGGGGTCCCTGTGCCCCCCTAACAGGTGACATACTAACTAGCTGAAAATTTACACCCCAGCACCATCTTTCTATCTCTTAAGCTGACAGTGGATGTGTTGGTAGTGTGGCGCCCCTGAGGGTTCAGTCGCCACAGGGGTACTGCACCTCAGAAAGAGGTGTGGTATCTCCTCTCTCAGGTAAGGATGGAGCATCACACAAGACCCTACTTCACACTCAACACTACACCACTCCTGTCCTGTAGGGGGCCTAAATGCACCAGGGTGCTGCCCCGGCCCGCGATAGAGGAGATGGGGGGGAACCAAAGATAGTGGGAACCATGTGGTGGGTGAGGGTGGAGGAAGCACTTTACTTTAGCATCATATATATACAGTGGCCATCTTTATAACCTAGTCTTTTGCCGTGGTTCCTTGGGAAAGTCAGTCAGCACAAAGCTGCGGCCGGCTCAGGGGTCACGGTTCCCGGTCTCAGGCCTCGAGACGGGGGGTTGGGGCAGAGTTGAGTTATAGCTAGCTCTGTCCCCGGTCAGAGTCCAATCAAGAAGGCCCAGGAGGGGAGCAGAGGAGATAGGCTCCACAGACGAAAGGATCCCAGGAGGGTACGGACGGAGCGGAGTCGCCACCTGTATTCTTCACTCTGGCCTAGCCTGAGGGACTCCTGCCGCAAGAGGGGACCGGCCCCCGATATCTGACAGTGTACTTCACGTCATCGTTAGAAAAGCCCGGAGGCTTAGTGGATCCCAGGGGGACACGGACGCAGCGGAGTCGCCACCTGTATCTCTCAACCTGTGTATATCCAGTGGGACCCGGCCTTACTCCACGTTCACATCACATACCGTCAGGAGAGGACTGAGTGGGAGAATCTAGGAAAGAGAGGAACACCCCAGCGGGGTCTTGACAGGTGCTCCTGATCTACCTAGAAGAGCTGAACCCCCTTCCTGGTGGACGCAGCGCGCCGCGAGAAGCAGAGAGAAGCTTCGCAGCTGCTACTTCATCAAAGTGAGTAAATCTTGGATGACTTCACATACTGCCTCCGTTTGCTCATTCCTGCGCGGCACTGCACCCACCACAACTCCCCAGATCCTCCATACTGCCCTGAGGCTTACTCCGCCTGTGGGGAGTAGTACCAAACAAGCTGCCAGAACATCAGCCTCAGAGGACTGCTGCAGCGCTGGTGGCCATCACCAGAAACCACAGGTGGCGTAGTCGAACATCCACTCATCCAATAGCCCATTCTTTTTATGTGACAGCCCTGGGCACGGACTGGGTCGCGGCCACGACGACACCCACATACCCCCACCATATATTGACCCAGCACCGAGTAACCCCACCGCTCAAGGAGGGTGTCGCAACGTGGCGTAGTCGGCAGGATCGCGTGCCCGCAGCAACGGAAGAAGATAATCCCATTGCCGCCGGGTACTGTGCGCCTTTCACAAAAGACTGTCGTTACACACTCAATGTGGTGCCCGCCCAAGAAGAATGGACACCATTAGGTGCCAAAACAACAGCAACTTAAGACCTCCTATCGTGGGCCAGGTTTCCCAATGGTGCGAAGAGCTAAGACCGCTCCTTGCATTAGAGACTGTCCGCATAGTTGTGTCCGTCAAAACGGATGGGACTTCCCAAGGAGTGCCCGTCAGCCAGCCGCCCGGGAGCCTCCCAAAAAGGAGGAGGCAAAAAAGGCCGCACCTTGCAGCAGAGATGGACGCAGCCAAGGAGATGTCCTCCGACGCTGGCCCACCAGCTGCCACCTCCCTCGGTATGGAGGGAATGTACCTGACCCAGGAGGAGGCCGAGTTCCTCCGCGGTGAAATCCAGGACCTGACCCGGAGGGTCGAAGAGGCCAAGCGACTGGCCGCTGCGGAGTGGAGAGAGGAGGTGCTGCAAAAGATCCAGGCCTGCCGCCAGAGCTTGTCATGCCTGTCTACAAAGGCCTTGGCCCAGGGGGAGGAAGCCCCGGAGGCCTTGTGCAGCCCAAGAACGGGTAAGGCGGAAACCCCTATCCCGGGCGCGGGGCGCACCAAAGCCCTCCTCGATCTCCTGCCGGCACCCCTTTCCCCGGGTGCCATCATTTGGGAGCAACTCTTGGCTCTGACGGCTGAGACCCAAGCCACCGCCATCACTGGAGGCCTGATATGCCACACGACTCCCGGTCCAGAGATCCCTGCACTTTCTGGGGTGTCCACCTGCCCCAACCCGGACTGGTCCGCACCAGCAGAGGGCCCGCAGCAACCCCTCCTGTCGCCGCTGCCCGCGCCTCCGGTCGCCTGCCCGGCGGCAGAAGAGTTTGCCTGGGACAACCAGGAGGGTGACCTGATGGGCTTCCCTCGGGAGACCCGGTCTGAAACGCGGAGGCGGGAGGAGTTCTGCCGCAGGGAGCTTCTCCAGCTCGAGAAGGAGCATCGACAGAGGGAGATCCGCTGCGAGCACCTGGAGGTGCGCGCCAAGGCCGCAAAGTCGCAGGCCCGCCAGGCAGAGGCCGCCCGTTCAAGCCCCCGGGAAGAAGGCCTTATTGTGCGCTTCCACCAGGAGGCCGGATGGGGCTTCATTCGCAGCCCACAGTTCCACCGGGACGTCTTTGTCAACCGGCGGGACGTTGAGCCGCGGCTGGAGCAGGGCCACTAGTAATTTTTTTATGTACAATCAGGAATTTTATCTCCAATGTAGAGGAGTATCCATGGGATCTAGCTATTCTCCATCGCTAGCAAATATGGTAATGTCCCATTCGGAATATGTTGCACTGTACACTTTCGCTAATCCATGGGCCCGTGATGTTTTCTGGTATGGCAGATACATAGATGATTTGATCTTTATCTGGCGTGGGGATGTGTCTGCCATACCGGAATTCATCAAGTATTTAAATAACAATGAATTTAATCTTTCTTTCACTTACACCTCTGATTCTAAGTGTATATCATTTCTTGATCTAAAATTGGAGATTCTTGACGGTTCCATCACTACTTCCACATTTTCCAACCCATATCTGGGAATACCATTCTACATGCCAAAAGCGGACATCCGCGCCATACTATAAAAGCTATACCTGTGGGGGAACTGACAAGAATCAAACGTAATTGTAACAATGCCAACAAATTGGATGAAGAATTCATCAGGTGTAAAAATAAATTGAAATCTAGGGGTTATCCGGGTTGGTCTCTAAAGAGAGCAGAAAAAATTGTGGACAGTAAAAATAGACTGGATCTGATTGATCTGTCTAGGACAAGGATTAATCGCAATGATATTACAGCACATAAAAATCTAAATGTTATTTCCTTTAGATATAGTTCACAATTTCAACTGATCAAAAATATAATACTGAAACATCTTCCTATTTTATATGAGGATACTGTATTATCTAAAATTCTTGATTCTGGAGTTTTGGTGGTGGCAAAAAAAGCGCAAACAATAGGGGGGCTATTGGCATCTAGTCGCCCAAATAATCTACAAAAACGGCATACCTGCTTAATTGTAAAGGGTTTTACAAGTGTGGTTACACCAGATGCGGCATTTGTCGCTATGTAAAAATCACTAAAAACTTCCTAATGCTGATTCTAGTGAAACACACAATATAAAAAGCTGTCTGAATTGCAACAGTAATTCTGTGGTTTACATCATAAGATGTGCCAGTTGTGATCTGTTATATGTGGGATGCACCATAAGAAAACTAAAACAGCGAGTGGCAGAACATCTTTCTGATATTTTTAATGTCACTAATCAGAACATTTCTTGCGCCTCCAGACATTTTATTGAGCAGCATAATAGAGAGACATCCTCATTTCAGGTCTTTGGCATTGAAAAACTTACCTTTGATCCTCGAGGCAGGGATAATAGGAGACGCCTACTTGATCGAGAAGCATTTTGGATGTATCATCTGAACACTTGCCAACCAAATGGACTAAATTTACGGAGGGAACTGCTGTTCCATTACAGCGAGTAACTTTTCTATGCATATGTGATTTCTTCTTTGTCATGTGATTGTTTTTACTATGCATATACTTTGGAAATCGGTTTTATATTTCTGTATGCTAATATATGCATCATGTGACTTCCATTTTGTATGTGATTGGTGAACAATGGTTTATATACCATGGGTATGCCATTTGCAAGCCAGTCTTGACAAAGAACGCATCTTTAGCGTTCGAAACGCGTTGCCCTGGCTACACTATGTGACTATGGAATCTGTTTTTAAAGAGCTTTTTTCACAATAAAGTAACCTAATTTTTGAACTATTCATGAAGCTGGTAATCCTTTCTCTTTATGCTTTGTTTGCACCCGGTTTATTTAGGATGACATTGTGCCTGCGGATGATGAGCAGTCTACAGACTGGATTGTGGATGGTTTGCACCTGTTTAGGTGATCACTATTGGTTTTATACAAAGCCATTTCTACCTCTGACCTCAGAAGTAAAACCTGTCTGGAGTGGCTCTCCTGGAGGTCCAACTCAGGATCTCCATGCCCTGCAGCCACCCCCCCAGGGCCTACGTTGAGGGTTTTGGGCAGGTCCCTCATGCTGCTGAACTGACACTTTTGTACAAGTATTCTATATCTATAATGTCTTCCTAATGTTTTATATGTTTATACTATATCTATATAACCTGCAACGTTAAAAGTATTTGAGCCTCCCATAAAGGGAAGATAGTTATTTGTTTAAAAAGCATTTAAAAAGTTTGAATGTCTGTACCAATCTTTTGCTCTATTGCAGCCCGCGGACATGCTGTGTTTCACCAGGGGAGAATGTGGCGCCCCTGAGGGTTCAGTCGCCACAGGGGTACTGCACCTCAGAAAGAGGTGTGGTATCTCCTCTCTCAGGTAAGGATGGAGCATCACACAAGACCCTACTTCACACTCAACACTACACCACTTCTGTCCTGTAGGGGGCCTAAATGCACCAGGGTGCTTCCCCGGCCCGGGATAGAGGAGATGGGGGGGAACCAAAGATAGGGGGAACCATGTAGTGGGTGAGGGTGGAGGAAGCACTTTACTTTAGCACCTTAAGCATCATATATATACAGTGGCCATCTTTATAACCTGGTCTTTTGTCGTGGTTCCTTGGGAAGGTCAGTCAGCACAAAGCTGTGGCCGGCTCAGGGGTCACGGTTCCGGGTCTCAGGCCTCGAGACGGGGGGTTGGGGCAGAGTTGAGTTATAGCTAGCTCTGTCCCCGGTCAGAGTCCAATCAAGAAGGCCCAGGAGGGGAGCAGAGGAGATAGGCTCCACAGGCGAAAGGATCCCAGGAGGGTACGGACGGAGCGGAGTCGCCACCTGTATTCTTCACTCTGGCCTAGCAAGAGGGACTCCTGCCGCAAGAGGGGACCGGCCCCTGATATCTGACAGTGTACTTCACGTCATCGTTAGAAAAGCCTGGAGGCTTAGTGGATCCCAGGGGGATACGGACGGAGCGGAGTCGCCACCTGTATCTCTCAACCTGTGTATATCTAGTGGGACCCGGCCTTACTCCACGTTCACATCACATACCGTCAGGAGAGGACTCAGTGGGAGAATCTAGGAAAGAGAGGAAAACCCCAGGGAGGTCTTGACAGGTGCTCCTGATCTACCTAGGAAGTGCTGAACCCCTTCCTGGTGGCCGCAGCGCGCCACGAGAAGCAGAGAGAAGCTTTGCAGCTGCTACTTCATCAAAGTGAGTAAATCTTGGATGACTTCACATACTGCCTCCGTTTGCTCATTCCTGCGCGGCACTGCACCCACCACAACTCCCCAGATCCTCCAAACTGCCCTGAGGCCTACTCCACCTGTGGGGAGTAGTACCAACCAAGCTGTCAGAACATCAGCCTCAGAGGACTGCTGCAGCGCTGGTGGCCATCACCAGAAACCACAGGTGGCGTAGTCGAACATCCACTCATCCAATAGCCCATTCTTTTTATGTGACAGCCCTGGGCACGGACCGAGTCGCGGCCACGACGACACTCCCATACCCCCACCATATATTGTCTGGTACTGAGTAACCCCACCGCTCAGGGAGGGCGTCGCAGTAGCAGATAGTTCAAAGCTGTCCACCTTTCTCGAATTTAGTAAGTGACCCCCTGGTCCCCACAGAAGAACTGAACTCTGGTGGTGCCATCTGATGGCTAAGTCCCCGGCCAGACATGGTGCACTGGTGATTCCCCGTGGAATGATTACAATGATGCTGTTCCCTCCCGGTTAATCTACGATACGGGCATCTTATAAGGACTCCATTGTGGGTGACCAGGACTGTGACCTTGACTTACCTTAAATAGCTCACAGCTCCCCTGCAGTCCTGAGCTCAGTGTGCAGACCTTCAGCGAGCTCCGGTAAGTGATGGGATTAAGCGCAATGTTCTTGTCCATCAATTCTTTCCGCAGCTTCAGTGCGTGCTGCAGACCCGAGTCTTTCCATGGCGACTCCGCGCAGGCGTTGAACAGGGCAGTATATGTGGCATCTGTGGAAACCAGACCTCGCTTTTTCATCTAAATGATGTAACAAGAAATGAGTCTGTACTGTAAAAACTGTATGTAATAATAGCAATAATAATGTAAGTACATAATATACAGGGCATTATCAGATAATGTAAAGGTAATTTACTGTATTACGTTATTAGTCCTCCCAATTAACAGAACAAATGGTCCATGGTGCTCACTGGGGCGCTGACGCCCCTTCACAGCAAGATCCATATAAGTGTGTGCGCCTGGTACTGCCGGCCTCGGCCAGATCCCCACAGCTTGTACACTGATGGACAGCGTACACAATGAATGTTATATTGAGGGCATAACAGTCATGTCAGATGGCTACTGCTATGTGTATATTCTATTCTGGCCCCTGTGTGTCCTGCAATTGTCACCAGTTCTCCCCTCTGCAGGCTCTAGCGCTAAGCTTCAGTTATCTCTCAGCTAGTGGGTAGAGAATGCTGCACTGACTGCTCACGTACACATCGCACACAGGCGGGAGGGATTCCCGCTTTCCATTCAGCACATGTTCAGAAGCAGTGGCAGTGATATGGTTGTGTAGAAGTGCTCAGCACTGAAGTGAGATAAACTCCTTACTAGAATAAGCTGCAGCACGATCTGCCCGTGTCTCCCTCTGATTGTCCTATCACTGTGCTCCTGCTCCAGCCTAACCTGATTTCATTAATCAATAGTGCAAGTAAAGATAAGACACTTTGTAATATACATTATCAGATAAACCTTCTTCTTTTGTCACTTAAAAGACATTTTTTGGTCTCCTGCACTAATCATTCACTCTCAATATCTGCTAAATCTGTGGGAGAAGGGAAGGGAACCTGTCACGTGAAAAAACGTTATCAACCTGTAGATATGGGGTTACTCTGCAGGTTAATAGCATTCTGAACCTGCCCGGTGCCGGCATTTAGACTCCCTCTGCCAGGAGGAAATGAACTTTATCGTACCTGGTAGCGTTTGGGTATCAGTCATGGGGGCGGCACTGGTTCAGTCACCGCTCTGTGTATAGAGAGTGACGGCTGTCACCGTGCCCCCAGCCCTGATTGACAGCCGGCCCTAATGCTGAGCTGCCGCCAGTCACTACAGGGGTCGCAGTTACAGGCGCCACTTTCTATACACAGAGCAGTGCCACCCCGGTGACTGGAAGTCGAACGCTACCGGGAGGAACGCGACAGGTTCATTTCAACAAAAATGTCTGCGATGCCCCTATAAACCTATGGAAGGGGGAGATGGAGGGAGAAAAAGCAGAGCACAGAAAAGGTAAATGCTGAGGCTTATAATGTAGAGAAAAAATGCAGGAGACCCATCATATAATGTACACTCCCCATACATTCATGTACACTCAGGAGTGTATAATGAGTGGCAATTATTCCTTATATAGTACTCCTTATTCTAAAAAGTCATCAGAAAGTGCTGTTAAATCGTAAGGGAATCTGCCACCCGGTTTTAGATGCCCCATCTGAGAGCAGCATGATATAAGGGGTGAGACCCTGATTACAGTGATATCTCACGCTTTTTGCTGCTTACTGCTATTTTGATAAAATCAGTGTTTTATCTGCTGCAGCTCTAGTAGTTCTCTGAATGCTGAGCTTTGTATAACCCCACTCACACCACTGATCGGCAGCTTTCCTCCAGTCAGTGGTGGGGATGGGGTTATACAGAGCACATGAATGCCGAGGACTACCTAGCAGAATTTCATACAATTTGCCCAACAGAAGAAAATTCATATGTAAAAGAATACAACGACTATAATACTGCTCCCTATGTACAAGAATATAACTGCGATAATACTGCTCCCTATGTACAAGAATACAACTACTATAATACTGCCCTCTATGTACAAGAATACAACTACTATAATACTGTTCCTATGTACAAGAATATAACTACTATAATACTGCCCCCTATGTACAAGAATATAACTGCTATAATACTGCTCCGTATGTACAAGAATACAACTACTATAATACTGCCCCTATATACAAGAATATAACTACTATAATACTGCTCCTATGTACAAGAATATAACTGCTATGATATTGCCCCTGTATAAGAATATAACTACTATAATACAGCTCTTATGTACAAGAATATAACTACTATAATACTGCTACTATGTACAAGAATATAACTGGTATAATACTGCCCCTGTATAAGAATACAACTACTATAATACTGCTACTATGTATAAGAATATAACTGCTATAATACTGCTACTATGTATAAGAATAAAACTGCTATGATACTGCCCCTGTATAAGAATATAACTGCTATGATACTGCCCCTGTGTAAGAATATATCTGCTATGATACTGGTATGAGTGGCGGTATTGCCATCATTATTTGCGCTGTTTTTCTACTGCATTAACCCCTCCTCGTCTTAAACCTGTTTTGGGCTTAGATGAGGGCTCAGCTCTGGGCGCTTGTATGCGGTGACTTCTCTGGATGCCACATTTCCGGGCACTTGCTCTACAATGGCCTCACTTCTGTTCCTGTATGGCCTCCGCTGGGTGCGGCCTCACTCGCTGGGAGGAGGTCAGTTACCGGACTCTGGGCTTGGACCTGGTGCCCTGTAGGTAGCAGGTGTGACTTGGAGGACCCCTGCTATGACTGACTCCTGACAGTGTTCAGGGCCCATCCTGCCGCTATAGTGACTCGCAGACCCGGCCGTACAGGGTTACTGGGCGTTCGCCTCTGAGTGATGGAATCAGTGCGCAGACGATTATTGTCTCAGCCCGGAGCGGTGAGAGCCGGGGCCCTATAATCCAGCACATTCCAGCCGTTCATCCTAATCCGCCTACAGCGGCCGCTAATGTGCGCCCTCCAGGCAGGAGAGGAGGCGAGTCCCCACACCGGCCTCACATGGAGGCTCTCACCATGGGGATCGAAGCTTCAGCATCCCGCCCGGAATAAACTGCACTCGCTTTCTTATATACCTTGCGTTTTTATTCTTCACCATTTACTTCGTCAGGGAATAAAAACATTTAAATAATTGTTACGGAAAACAGCGCCACCCTGACCCATGGGTTGTATTTGGTATTACAGCTCAGGGTCCTGCAATACCGGCTGTGAGCAGATGTGGCGCTGTTTCTGTACCAGAGCAGCCATGTTTTTCCACTCTGAGCAGGGCTGTGTCCAGGAAGTCTCTAACCATAGGGATCTGGTTTGAGCGGGCATTTCCCCTTTAAATGTTATGGTCACCTTTGGGGACTTTCTTTTGTATTTAAATGCATTTATTTTTGAGCCAAATATTTTTTGCAAATTGGTTCCATTAAAATTTTTCACAGTTTGGCTTTTACAGGCCTTTTAAGTGGCTGTGGAATGAGTCAACTGAGGACCTGTCAGTGAGCTCCTCTCACTGACACAAAGTTCTGCTCAGCTTTCATGTAGGCTCAGTAAAATGACAGCTTAAAAAAAAAAGCTGCAAGCTCACTGATAAATTCTCAGTTAACTCATTCCGCAGATGTCAGACGCAAAAAATTTAATAAATCCCATTTTTAATAAAATTAAAATATATGCATTTAAGAAAATGTAAAAAATGCCAGGTAAGTGTGAACGATGTCTTGTACGTGGCTAGGTGGATTGTCTGTACTTACTGTACAGGCAGGGGCGTACATAGGAATCATGGGGCCCCATAGCAGAAGCTCTAATTGGGCCCCCCCCCCCCAAAAAAAAATGTAAATAATTGTCGGGGTCACCAAAGATCAGATCTCACAACTTTCTATCCTTTACATAGTAATTTTCCTCCTGCTGACGTCCTAGATCTCTCTTTCATTGCCCCATAAAGTGTGATGCCAAAAAAAGGGCCCCCCAAACACAGTATGAAACCCCCATGGTGAATTCCTCCATATGCACAGTATAATGACCCTACTGTACCCCAACTCAACTCCCAGGGTAAAGTATGCTGACCCCAACACAGTATGATCCCCCAACTGTGAGCCGCTAGAGAGGATGGTACATAATAAGGGACGGCTCTATACATAATGAGTACACTATATACTAAGGGACTGTGCTGTACATAATAAGGCTACATTCCTGCATCTGTGCGCAGTGTCGGTGTGCTGGCCTGTTTTACTGACGCATTGAGCATGTCCTATTCTAATCCTCAAAATCGGATCAGAACAGGACATTCTCTGCCCTCTTAGATCTCATTCTCAGATCCGTGATTTTCATGGATGTGTGAATGGATCTATAAAACTGTACGAGTCCGTGGACCATCCGATAAAAAGATCTGGCAGCACACGGACATTTCACACAAATGTGAGAATGCAGCCTAAGGGATTTTACAGATAACATCATCACTGCAAGTCACACAGCGCAGATACAGAATAATATTTACATCCAGGCACTTACCGCAGACGTCTCATCTGATCAGAGCCGGTTTCTGCTGCTTCTTCTCCATCTGGTCAGACCTTCATGTCGACATCTCCCAGCCACGATGATCAGTACAGCCCTAAAAATAACAAGGTCAGATATTGTCTGCATACATGTGTCTCCCCCGCTCTGCGTCCTCGAATACAGATATGCAACACCCCCCCATTAATATACTATTAGCCACTTAGTAATCAAAATATAAAGTGATAAGCAGCACTGTGCCCCCCATTAACTATAATCTGCACCGGCCAATAAAATAAATTATTCAGTCTCTGTGACTCTCCCCAATTAACTGTAAGGCTATGTGCACACGGAAAATATACAAGGCTTTACAGTACAAGCAAAGTGAAACCCCCATCATTGCTCTCTACCAGCACCCCATCATTACTCTCTCCCAGCACCCTCGCAATTGCTCTCTCCCACCACCTCCATCATTGCTCTCTCTCAGCACCCCCATCATTACTCTCTCCCAGCACCCTCGCAATTGCTCTCTCCCACCACCTCCATCATTGCTCTCTCTCAGCACCCCCATCATTACTGTCTCCCAGCACCCCCGTCATTGCTCTGTCCCAGCACCCTCATCATTGCGCTCTTCCAGCACCCCCATCAATTCGCTCTCCCAGCACTCCCATCATTGCGCTCTCTCAGCACCCGCATCATTGCTCTGTCCCACCACCCCCATCATTGCTCTCTCCCAGCACTCCCATCATTGCTCTGTCCCAGCACCCCATCATTGCTCTGTCCCAGCACCTCCATCAATGCTCTCTCCCAGCCCCCCCCATCATTGCTCTCTCCCAGCACCCCCATCATTGCGCTCTCCCAGCACCCCTATCATTGCTCTCTCCCAGCCCCGCATAATTGCTCTCTCCCAGGCCCCCACCATTGCTTTGTCCCAGCACCCTCATCATTGCTTGCTCCCAGCAACACGTCATTGCTCTCCCCTTCCCTACCATCCCCATCATTGCTCTCCCCAGCCCTATCAGCCCCATTATTGCTCTTCCCAGCCGCATCATTCCTCTCCCCAGCCCCATTATTGCTCTTCCCAGCCCCATCAGCCCCATTATTGCTCTTCCCAGCCCCATCATTCCTCTCCCTAGCCCCATCAGCCCCATTATTGCTCTCCCCAGCCCCATCATCCCATCATTCCTCTCCCCAGCTCCATCAACTCCATTATTCCTCTCCCCAGCCCCATCAACTCCATTATTGCTCACCCCAGCCCCACCATCCCATCATTGCTCTCCCCAGCCCCACCATCCCCATCATTGCTCCCCAAAGCCCCATCATTCCTCTCCGTAGCCATCCCCAGCCCCATCAATCCCATCATTCCTCTTCCCATCCCCATTATTGCTCTCCCCAGCCCCATCAACCCCATTATTCCTCTCCCCAGCCCCATTATTGCTCTCCCCAGCCCCATCAACCCCATTATTCCTCTCCCCAGCCCCATCAACCCCATTATTCCTCTCCCCAGCCCCATCAACCCCATTATTGCTCTCCCCAGCCCCATCAACCCCACTATTCCTCTCCCCAGCCCCATCAGCCCTCTCCCCAGCCCCATCATTCCTCCACCCACCTCCCCTCCCCAGCATTTCAGTAAAAAAAAAAAAAAAAAAAAAAAAAAAAGAACAACTTACCTCAGCTCGCTCGCCTGCAGCATCCTCCTGGTTGCCGGCAGCTTTCTTCCTGACCCAGGCGCGCGCTGCATGATGACGTCATCAAGCTGCGCGCGCCTGGGTCAGGGAGGAAGCAGAGGACGAACCCTCCAGCTCCGCGGCTATTCTCCTCCTGACAGCAGCGGAGCTGCAGGGATCGCTCCCTGACCGCCGCGTGCAGGGAGCAGCTGCATGGTGGAGACCCGGCGCTGCTGCACCGGCGGCGGTATGTCCACCCCTGGACTGCTATGGGGTCCCCCGGCTCACGGGCCCCATAGCAGTCGCGTGGTCTGCCGCCATTGGCGGTACGCCACTGCGTACAGGAGCTGGGAGCACTGGCTGTAGCCTCCTCCATCTCCTCGCACTTGTCTGCCGCCCTCTGGCGGTCGCTGTAGGTCATGGCGCACACGGCGGCTCCGGACTCCACCAGGAACTTACACACCTGGACGTTGTTGCAGGAGACGGCGCAGTGCAGCGGGGTCCTGACAGCGACACCAAGCGGAGAAAACGACAGAAACCGCCACAGAAAACCCCCTGAAAAACTAGACCGTCTGTCCTCAATCACCCAGACCCTCGGGGGCTCAACTTTTCTATTTCTTGGGCCAAGATTTTTTTTTCTTTTTCTCCCATTGATGCAATCTGGCCGGGGGCTGAGTCACGTGCTGGCCGGGGGGGCGGGGTAGTGCTTAATAAGTGCTCTCAGGCCTCTAACAAGGGATGGGGGGTTTTCTGCCGACCCCTTTAATGCGAGCCGATATTCGGGGCAGCAGCCGGCGCTGTCTGCTGCGTTTACCTTCACTCCGAACTGGACGATCTCGGTGTGGGGGGCTGTGAGACCCTCGTCGTTGGGCTGGCTGGGGTCTTCCACCTGCAGATGAGGGGGATGGAGGAGATACAACATTAGTGCTGGCAGAAATCCAGAGCACGGGAGTCATCAGCACAATAAGCGAAGGAGCGGGACGGGCCGGGGATGAAGAGCGCGGTAATGAGGGGGACGAGCGCGGTAATGAGGGGGACAAGGGCCGCATTCAGCAGAGGAAAGGAATGAGGGGGGCTTCTAATTCTACCAATCAGAGGCGGATAATATCTGGCTGCAGGACAGGAAGGACATCACCGCCCATCAGCTCTCATCACATTGCCCTCTGTTCACACCTGAGCTGTGTCCACAGTTTATAACTGAAGCAATAACTGTCATAAAGCCTCTGTAAATGGGACAGAAAATCTGCACCAAAATCTGTGCAAAACTTAACTGCAGATTTGGCCACAGATTTCACTCTTTGCAAACCATTAAGTGAAATTAGCAGTGACAATCCACACTGAGAACTTGTGTGGGCGCTATATGATGTGTGTTGTAGGTGCTGTATAGCGGTAATGTGTGGGCACTATATGATGTGTGTTGTAGGTGCTGTATAGCGGTAATGTGTGGGCACTATATGATGTGTGTTGTAGGTACTGTATAGAGGTAATGTGTGGGCACTATATGATGTATGTTGTAGGTACTGTATAGCGGTAATGTGTGGACGCTATATGATGTGTGTTGTAGGTGCTGTATAGCGGTAATGTGTGGGCGCTATATGATGTGTGTTGTAGGTGCTGTATAGCGGTAATGTGTGGGCGCTATATGATGTGTGTTGTAGGCGCTGTATAGCGGTAATGTGTGGGCACTATGTGACGTGTGTTGTAGGTACTGTATAGCGGTAATGTGTGGGCGCTATATGATGTATGTTGTAGGTACTGTATAGCGGTAATGTGTGGGCGCTATATGATGTGTGTTGTAGGTACTGTATAGCGGTTATGTGGGCACTATATGATGTGTGTTGTAGGCGCTGTATAGCGGTTATGTGGGCACTATATGATGTGTGTTGTAGGTACTGTATAGCGGTAATGTGTGGGCACTATGTGATGTGTGTTGTAGGCGCTGTATAGCGGTAATGTGTGGGCGCTATATGATGCGTATTGTAGGTACTGTATAGCGGTAATGTGTGGGCGCTATATGATGTGTGTTGTAGGTACTGTATAGCGGTAATGTGTGGGCACTATATGATGTGTGTTGTAGGCACTGTATAGCGGTTATGTGGGCACTATATGATGTGTGTTGTAGGTACTGTATAGCGGTAATGTGTGGGCACTATATGATGTGTGTTGTAGGTGCTGTATAGCGGTAATGTGTGGGCACTATATGATGTGTGTTGTAGGTACTGTATAGAGGTAATGTGTGGACGCTATATGATGTGTGTTGTAGGTGCTGTATAGCGGTAATGTGTGGGCACTATATGATGTGTGTTGTAGGCACTGTATAGCGGTAATGTGTGGGCGCTATATGATGTGTGTTGTAGGTACTGTATAGCGGTAATGTGTGGGCGCTATATGATGTGTGTTGTAGGTACTGTATAGCGGTAATGTGTGGGCGCTATATGATGTGTGTTGTAGGTACTGTATAGCGGTAATGTGTGGGCGCTATATGATGTGTGTTGTAGGTACTGTATAGCGGTAATGTGTGGACGCTATATGATGTGTGTTGTAGGTACTGTATAGCGGTAATGTGTGGACGCTATATGATGTGTGTTGTAGGTACTGTATAGCGGTAATGTGTGGACGCTATATGATGTGTGTTGTAGGTACTGTATAGAGGTAATGTGTGGACGCTATATGATGTGTGTTGTAGGTACTGTATAGCGGTAATGTGTGGACGCTATATGATGTGTGTTGTAGGTACTGTATAGCGGTAATGTGTGGGCGCTATATGATGTGTGTTGTAGGTACTGTATAGCGGTAATGTGTGGGCGCTATATGATGTGTGCTGTAGGTACTGTATAGCGGTAATGTGTGGGCGCTATATGATGCGTGCTGTAGGTACTGTATAGCGGTAATGTGTGGGCGCTATATGATGTGTGTTGTAGGCACTGTATAGCGGTAATGTGTGGACGCTATATGATGTGTGTTGTAGGTACTGTATAGAGGTAATGTGTGGGCGCTATATGATGTGTGTTGTAGGCACTGTATAGCGGTAATGTGTGGGCGCTATATGATGTGTGTTGTAGGCACTGTATAGCGGTAATGTGTGGGCGCTATATGATGTGTGTTGTAGGCACTGTATAGCGGTAATGTGTGGACGCTATATGATGTGTGTTGTAGGTACTGTATAGAGGTAATGTGTGGGCGCTATATGATGTGTGTTGTAGGTACTGTATAGAGGTAATGTGTGGGCGCTATATGATGTATGTTGTAGGTACTGTATAGCGGTAATGTGTGGGCGCTATATGATGTGTGTTGTAGGTACTGTATAGCGGTTATGTGTGAGCACTATATGATGTGTGTTGTAGGCACTGTATAGCGGTAATGTGTGGGCACTATATGATGTGTGTTGTAGGTACTGTATAGCGGTAATGTGTGGGCGCTATATGATGTGTGTTGTAGGTACTGTATAGAGGTAATGTGTGGGCACTATATGATGTGTGTTGTAGGTACTGTATAGCAGTAATGTGTGGGCGCTATATGATGTGTGTTGTAGGTACTGTATAGCAGTAATGTGTGGGCGCTATATGATGTATGTTGTAGGTACTGTATAGCTGTAATGTGTGGACGCTATATGATGCGTGTTGTAGGTACTGTATAGCGGTAATGTGTGGACGCTATATGATGTGTGTTGTAGGTACTGTATAGCGGTAATGTGTGGGCACTATATGATGCGTGTTGTCGGCGCTGTATAGCGGTAATGTGTGAGCGCTATATGATGTGTGTTGTAGGTACTGTATAGCGGTAATGTGTGGTCGCTATATGATGTATGTTGTAGGTACTGTATAGCGGTAATGCTTGGGCACTGTGTGATGCATGTTGTAGGTACTGTATAGCAGTAATGTGTGGGCGCTATATGATGTGTGTTGTAGGTACTGTATAGCAGTAATGTGTGGGCGCTATATGAGGTATGTTGTAGGTACTGTATAGCGGTAATGTGTGGGCGCTATATGATGCGTGTTGTAGGCACTGTATAGCGGAAATGTGTGGACGCTATATGATGTGTGTTGTAGGCACTGTATAGCGGTAATGCGTGGGCTCTGTGTGATGCGTGCTGTAGGCACTGTATAGCGGTAATGCGTGGGCACTGTGTGATGCGTGCTGTAGGCACTGTATAGCGGTAATGCGTGGGCTCTGTGTGATGCATGCTGTAGGCACTGTATAGCGGTAATGCGTGGGCACTGTGATGCGTGCTGTGGGCACTGTGTGATGCGTGCTGTAGGCACTGTATAGCGGTAATGCGTGGGCACTGATGCGTGCTCTAGGTACTGTATAGCGGTAATGCGTGGGCACTGTGATGCGTGCTGTAGGCACTGTATAGCGGTAATGCGTGGGCACTGTGTGATGCGTGCTGTAGGCACTGTATAGCGGTAATGCGTGGGCTCTGTGTGATGCGTGCTGTAGGCACTGTATAGCGGTAATGTGTGGGCACTATAGCGGTAATGCGTGGGCACTGTGATGCATGCTGTAGGCACTGTATAGCGGTAATGCGTGGGCACTGTGTGATGCGTGCTGTAGGCACTGTATAGCGGTAATGCGTGGGCACTGTGATGCGTGCTGTAGGCACTGTATAGCGGTAATGCGTGGGCACTGTGATGCGTGTTGTAGGCACTGTATAGCGGTAATGCGTGGGCACTGTGATGCGTGCTGTAGGCACTGTATAGCAGTAATGTGTGGGCACTATAGCGGTAATGCGTGGGCACTGTGTGATGCATGCTGTAGGCACTGTATAGCGGTAATGCGTGGGCACTGATGCGTGCTGTGGGCACTGTGTGATGCGTGCTGTAGGCACTGTATAGCGGTAATGCGTGGTCACTGTGATGCGTGCTGTAGGCACTGTATAGCGGTAATGCGTGGGCACTGTGATGCGTGTTGTAGGCACTGTATAGCGGTAATGCGTGGGCACTGTGATGCGTGCTGTAGGTACTGTATAGCGGTAATGCGTGGGCACTGTGATGCGTGCTGTAGGCACTGTATAGCGGTAATGCGTGGGCACTGTGTGATGCGTGCTGTAGGCACTGTATAGCGGTAATGCGTGGGCACTATATGATGCGTGTTGTAGGTACTGTATAGCGGTAATGTGTGGGATCTATATGATGCGTGTTGTAGGTACTGTATAGCGGTAATGTGTGGGCGCTTTATGATGTGTGTTGTAGGTACTGTATAGCGGTAATGTGTGGGCGCTATATGATGCGTGTTGTAGGTACTGTATAGCGGTAATGTGGGTTCTATATGATGCGTGTTGTAGGTACTGTATAGCGATAATGTGTGGGCGCTATATGATGCGTGTTGTAGGTACTGTATAGCGGTAATGTGTCGGCACTATATTATATATGTTGTACTGTATAGCGGTAATGTGTGGGCACTATATGACGGCATTTTGTATACTTATACAAATAAATATTGGCATCCTGCTTTGCTTTTTGCTCACGGCCCCGTCGCCTTCTCTCCTCTGCCGGCGCCCCGTCGCCTTCTCTCCTCTGCCGGCGCCCCGTCGCCTTCTCTCCTCTGCCGGCGCCCCGTCGCCTTCTCTCCTCTGCCGGCGCCCCGTCGCCTTCTCTCCTCTGCCGGCGCCCCGTCGCCTTCTCTCCTCTGCCGGCGCCGTGCCCCTTCCTCACTAATGTTATTTGCTTTCCTTAGATTTGCTTTCTGACAACATTGTGCTTTCGCTGACCCACGCTGCAGCCGCAGAGGTCGTCTTGCAGATCATCTCGGAGTGTTACCCCCAGGTAATAATAAATACTATTAATTACAGCCCCATCTGTGATCTGAGCAGATCCACACTAGGCTATGCCACTGGAGATCCTTGGGGACCCTGCTGGGACCCCCACAATCTTTTTTGTCACTCTTGGGCTAATGATACATGGGGTAAGAACCAGTGCCCCCCTGTCCATAGGGTGTTTGTGAAATTCTCTATATATATTTTTGTAGCTTCAGTCTTTGGACCTGAGTTGTCGTCGTCTCTCCAAGCTGACTGGTTTTGCTCATCTCTTCTACCTGACCCGGCACCTGCAGAGTCTGAACCTCTCCTATAACGAGGTACGTCGCCTCCTTGCGCAGGGATCGGGTCTGCTGCCGTCGTGACGTCTTTTCCGATTACCCCGTATATGCCATCGATCGTGGGGTACCGGTGGGTAACAGTGGCAGTCAGTGGCCTCCTGAAGACCCCCGTCCTGCCATCTCTGTACATCTGTGTTCCCAGTATAGTACAAGAAATCAAACAGTCGCAGAGTCCAGGGCAAAAATAAGTAAAAATTTATTTAAAAATGAATAAATAAACTAAAACCCATAATTTTCATTTGTCTCGCTTTTCCCAATTAAAAACTAAAGAAATAAAAAAAAAAAAATAAACAGAAAAATTGGTAAATCGAATCCGTAAAACTCCATCCTATGAAAATATAAAGAACCCAAATTGTAAACCTTTTAAAAAAATTAAAATCAAAATAATTGATTTTTCGATCGCTGCACTTCTCAAAAATGGAATAAAAAGCAATCGATCAAAATGGTATGAATAAAAATACAAAAAGACCCTCACCCAGCCCCAGCAACAGAAAAAGTTACAAGTCCCAAAAATGGAGGAATAGAAAGCCCATACTCATCCTGGGAAAAAAAAACCCCAGGCCATATAGACGGAACAATAAAATGGTTTGTGGCTCTTGGAAGAAGGCGAGAAACAAACAAATCTCTGTGTTTTCTGGTGGTAGCTGGTGACGGGAACATGTTCTTTTTTCGCTTTGCAGAGTTGAAGAGCTGGATCTGATCCACAACCTGGAGCTGAGAGAGCTGTGGCTGGAGGGAAACCCTCTGCACGGGGCGGTGGAAAGCTTCTCCGCCTGCTACAGGTGCCCGCACCTCTCTGCTATCACATTATTATACAAATGCAAATCACCGATTCAATGCTTTTATTTTTTCTTTTTTTGTGTTGCACAGATTGGTAACTTATTTTCCCACCATTGAAAAACTAGTAAGTATACACCTAGGAAGACTGTAAAGCATCAACTGTATCTTAAAAAAAGGGGTATTCCCATCTCCAAGATCCTATCCCACTATGTAGTAGGTGTAATAATAATATTAGCAAATACCTCCAATTAAAATTGTAGTATTGTTCTTCTGATTAGCTATGTCGCTTACCCCATGTGCACTGCATTGTAGTAGTTTAGGTATCCATGATTATGACCACTAACAACTGTCGCTATGAGTGGTCGTGACCATAGATACCCAAGCTACTACAATGCCCTGCACAAAGGGTAAGTGACATAGTGAATCAGAAGAACTATACTGTTTTCTAATTGGAGGTATTTTCGAATATTACTATTATTAGATCTACTACATATTGCGGTAGGATCTTGGAAATAGGCTGTATCTTTGCCTTTAAAAGGATAGTTCAATCTGTTGCATGGTGCGCTACCCCATGTACCCCAGCTTTATACCTTTCCCCCTGTGAGCCTTCCATCATACCAGTCACCTTTCCTGTCCTGTATTATATCCGCTGTCTCCATTCTTGCAGGACGGACAGTTTTTTAAAGAGAATCTATTTTTTGAGCCAGAAGAAGCCCAACCTCTCCCACAGGCAAAGGTAAGTTGTATTCTTCTTTCACTTAAAGGGGTTGTCCAGAGCCGTTCACTTCCACATCGGATACTAGCGGTGCTGATGACGTTGCGATCCGCAGACCTACCGAGACGCTAGCATGATGGGCAGGTATCGTGCACCCGTCCAGTTCATTAGAATAGGACATGTGCCCAATATCTGAACACACGGGTCATAACGTCAGCAGCACCGCTCACTTCCAGGGCGTTGGTAAGCAATGCTGAAGTTCTTTTAATAAGCCCTTTAAAAGGTGTTCTCCCAATGGGATATTCTATGGATATACCTTAAAGGGGTTTTCCAGTTTTGGAAACTCCCTTTTCTTTTGGTTGCAGTTTGTTAAAAAAAAAAAAAAAAAAAAAAGCGCTTTACTCGCCAGCCCCAGGTCCAGCACTGAGTCTCCGCCGCTGCTCCAGATGTCTGTTATTGCCTGCAGCTCTGACGTCACGTCAATAGTGCTTGGCCCTGAGCGTATTGTGCCGCTACTGGCTGTGATGGCAGCACTACTGATAATGACACACTAAAAGGCGCAGCGGAGACTCAGTACCGGACCCAGTGAGGATGAGTACAGCACAGTTTCTTCAACAAAAAAAAATTGCAGAGGGGGAACAGGAGTTTTCCAAAGCTAGAAATCTCTTTAAATATCTGAGATGGACCAACCCTTTTATTGTCCCTTATATTATAGGTTAGATCTAAAGTAGTAAGGTGGTGGGGTGCCATCTTTAGTTGCCTCAATATGTAGGTTTGTGTATATAAATAAAGATATTTTTCTCTACGGCACAGGGCAAAAGTTTTAGTTGGAATAAATGCTGTAGAGTAAAGAATGCTTTCAGAAAGAGAAGTGCTAACGCCTTCACCCTCCAAACCTGTTTTCACCTTCATGACCCGGCCAAATTTTACACTTCTGCCCAGTGTCCCTCTGAGGTAATTACTCTGGAACGCTTCCACGGATCCCCCTGATTCTGAGACTGTTTTTTCCTGACATATTGTACTTCATGATAGTGATAAAAGTTGTTCAATATGACTTGCATTTATTTGTGAAAAAAACGGAAATTTGGTGAAAATTTAGCAATTTTCCAAGTTTTAATTCTTATGACCTTAAATCAGAGAGATGTCACACAAAATAGTTAATAACATTTCCCACATGTCTACTTTACATCTGCATCATTTTGGAAACATAATTTTATTTTTGTTAGGAAGTTATAAGGATTAAAAGTTGACCAGCAATTTCTCATTTTTCCAACAAAATTTACAAAACCATTTTTTTTAGGGAACACATCACATTTGAAGTGACTTTGGGGGGCCTATATGACAGAAAATGCCCAAAAGTGACATAGTTCTAAAAACTGCACCCCTCAAGGTGCTTAAAACCACATTCAAGAAGTTTATTAACCCTTCAGGTGCTTCACAGGAATTAATGGAACGTGGAAGGAAAAAATGAACATTTTACTTTTTTTTTTTTCACAAAAATTTTACTTTATCCCCAATTTGTTTTATTTTCACAAGGGTTACAGGAGAAAATGGACCCTAAATTGTGTTGCGCAATTTCTCCTCAGTACACCGCTACCCCATTTGTGGAAGAAAACCACTGTTTGGGCGCACGGCAGGGCTCGGAAGGGAAGGAGCACAGTTTGACTTTTCAAACACAAAAATGGCTGGAATCGAGAGCTGCCGCCATGTCGCTTTTGGAGATCCCCGATGTGCGTAAACAGTGGAAACCTTCCACAAGTGACGCCGTTTTGGAAACTAGATCCCCCAAGGAATGTTAGCTGTGCGGGGTGCACCTTGTGCTCCCAGGTGCTTCACAGAAGCTTATAATGTAGAGCCGTGAAAATAAAAAGTTACATTTTTCCCACAAAAATGTTCATTTAGCCCCAAATTTTGCATTTTCACAATGGTAACAGGAGAAAATGCACTGTAAAATGTATTGTGCAATTTCTCCTGAGTACGCCAATACCCCATATGTGGATGAAAACTACTGTTTGGGCGCACGGCAAGGCTCGGTAGAAAAGGAGTGCCATTTGACTTTTTAAATGCAAAATTAGCTGGATCATTAGCCGACGCCATGTTGGGTTTGGAGAGCCCCTGATGTGCCTAAACAGTGGAAACCCCCTCAGAAGTGACACCATTTTAGAAATTATACCCCTTTGGGAATTTATCTGCAAGTGTAGTGAGTTTTCCAGATACAAGCAGCAGTGGATGTTGCTGAGTGAAAATTGCAAATCTGCATTGTAGTGACCAGTACGTTGTAGTCCTCAGTACGCTGTAGCCCCCAATACATTGTAGTGACCAGTACATTGTGTCCAGCCCATGCTTCTGGAGACACACACCTGTAATTTAGGCCGGCTGTCATCACTACAGAAAGGCCAAACATGTGGACGCTAAATGTGATTTAGGCTCAGATGACTGCCTTCTGGACATCTGTCAAGTCAGCAGTCTTCCCTATGATTCTGGAGCCTACTGAAACAGACTAAGGTGCCTTTTTAAATGCTTCGGAAGCCTTTGCAGGTGTTTTTTGTTAATTATTCTAATTTACTGAGATAATGATTTTTGTGTTTTCATTGGATGTAACCCATAATCATCAACATTAACAGGAATAAACGCTTGAAATAGATCACTCTGTAATGACTCTATATAATATGAGTTTCACTTTTTGTATTGAAGAATTGAAATAAATTAACTTTTTGATGATATTCTAATTGTGTGAGAAGCACCTGTAAATGCGAGTATTATAACACTATTGCAATACTGCACCCCTGTATATTCCCCCTGGAGTTCACCAAATTCTGTACTATACATAGTAGACGAAACATAATAAATTCAGATACACGGCTGCTAGATATTAATTGAATTCTTTATTGGCTTCATACAAGATATCAAATGTAGAATTTCCCACCAGTCGTGTGGGGCAATAGTCATGTGGCCCTGATGATGATGGGCTCACGGAGAGTCGTCCGTCAGAACTCAGGAGAGGAAAAACCCCCGGTGGAGGAAACCTCTAGGGAACCATGTCTGAGGGCCTGCCCTTCCCTTGGGCGGTGCTGGATGATGGCAGCTTGTGTTGTAGATCGGGGTTGATGCAGCAGAAAATTCACTTATTCAGTGATTACATCTGACTGCAGAAAGTAATGAGAACAGAGACCGAGCCCGGAATCTGCCTCGTCCTGAAGTGCGGCTCCTCTGCTCCTGACATGGCGGCCGCCACATCATTGACTTCTTATAGCCGTCACCTCCAGCTGTACCCCGTCTTCTTAGTGGGACCCCAGCTCGCTTATAGTGATCTGTAGAAAGAGGGAACAGAACTGATCATGGAGCAGCCGAATATTTAATATCCGAGACGTTCACACGATTTACTCCCGGTCACTGCTGCTCAGTACACTCCTCTTACCTGGATTATATTTGGTCCATGGTGATGACAGAAACACCGACACTTGTTATAGCTGCGGGGGCCATTCTTGTTCTGGTTCACACCTCTGTGTACAAAATAACAGAAAACCCCTTATAATCCTGCTATAATTAATCTCTTAATACATCTTTATAGGGGCTGGAGCTAAGCTTTAATGATAAACTGCTCCAATAATGGCAGCGCCCCCCCCCCCATCATATTTATACATTCACTATATTGAGGGTATTATGGAAAGTCCATGGTTACTTACTGGTGCAGGCTGGTCTGTGGTCCAGGGTCGTGTCCGGTTGAAGGTCAGGGCGATCTTGTGGACCGTCATTGACTCTACATGCCGTTTATAGGCATGGAGTCACTTCCTGACCTTTTTGGGAAATGCGCTGATCCTGCCGGTCTGCAGGCAGGATATCAGATGAGTCCTCATCAACCGATGCCGGAACTCTGCTCTGGGTTCACCGCCATCTGCTATAAGCTCGTAGGCAAACGCTATGGCGAATAAGCCACAGTCATAGCTGTTCCTCTGCTGATCCACATCGATAAATGTCAGATGTTTCAGGGGCTCTTCGACCACTTCACTGTACAGGTTGATAATCTGCTCACAGATGGACGGAGTCAGATTTCCGGAGTTGATGCTGTCGGCCACAAAGATTTGGCCATTTTTGTAGCAGGTGGTCAGCCAGTGCACCCTCTCCTCATCATAGTGGATTTGTACAGCATTCTTCAGTACACTGTACCCTGGCACTAGAAGAGCGCAGGGGGGCTGCAGGCCATCAAAACCCTCAAACTGACTCTGCAGCAGGTCCTGGGCCATCATGACGATCTCATCATCCAGGAAGCCTTCCTCCCCTTTGCTCAGCAGGATGGTTAACTGCTCTGGAGACAGGATGTCCTCCTGTTTCCCGATATCGGGCATCTCCACTTGTGGGGTCTCCATCTCCGGGGTTACCTCTCTCAGTAGATCAGAAAGGTTTTCTGTAGCAGCTCTCTTGGCCGGTGGCAGCATCTTGGGCTGACTGTCCTCGGAGGTTGGTGCTTTTCTTTTTAGATTGTCCCGGGGTCTTGTTTGTAGCAGCCCCTCGTGTGCACCTTGTGCACATTCTGGATCGGCAAGATCCTCTCCACTTTCTGCAATGCTGGCAGTGGATTCAGTATCACCTACTATGTAGGTTGGGCTCTTCTCACCGCTGTCTTGGCTGATGACTTGGTCTTTACGTCTGGTTATAGCAACTGACCTGAAGCGCCTGACTGCTGTAATGGTGGCAGATTTCGTGGCCAGGAAGGAATCCTGCAGCAGTGTTCTCCAATTGCGATGGGATTTCCTGAATCGGGTCAGAAGGCTAAAGCCAATTGACTTGCAGGAAGAGAGAGCCTTGACCAGCAGCCGCTGGCCATAACGGGGACGTCCATGAATCCTCATGATGGCGTCGCTTTCTTTCTCCTTCTTTCTCCTTTTATTCCTTTAGCTTTGTGTATCCAATAAAGAGTCACACAAAAGACAGCCCCGGCTCTGCGCTCAGGCATTCTATACACTTTACTCCCATTGTGATGTCATAGAGCCGATGATGACACCAGAGTTCCATGTAGATCGTGACATCACCGCCATGTAGATGATGACCTCACAGCTCCAGGCCCAGCTGCTAAGGGCTCCCCAGTAAGATTGATGGTGACTCTACAGCTACATGCAGTTATTTTCTAACCCTTGTTAACACATTTTCAGCCGCATTCTCCATATATTGGAATGAGGAGGTGCGTCTGTGTGTAGCCAAATCTCCACCGACGTATATAGAGATTGCAATAGGGGGGTATTGGTGGTTTATGGCACTTGCTGTAAAGAGTAAGTGCACAATATGACCCATGTTACATGTAGTTTTACCAGAAAGGTTTGCAATTGAACTTGTTAAAGGCGTCATGTTTTTACAGTATGTTCACACGTTGCGTTTTTGCTGCTGTTTTTTTCTGCAGCCAAAACTTGATGTCTTGATAGTAAAAAAGCTGCAGACAAAAAACAGTTTTTTATTGCGTCTTTTTGCTGCGTTCTTCAGGATCCCAAAGTTCAGCTTTGCTTCCACCATACAAGCATGAGCAATGCAAGGTGTTAGGCCACCAACAACAGACGGATGTGACACCAGAAAACATTTTGGGGAAAAGGGGCAATTTGATACAATTATTTAGTGGAACAAGATTTTTATGTCTGAAAAACTAGTGACTATTCATGAAAAAATACACAATTGGAAGTGTAAAAACAGCTAGGGGAATTGGTCAGTCATAGTTTAGCCAAGACTTGGCGGTGCATTGAGATATCAGGTATTGTTTCCTTTTACACATATCACTAATTTAATTAAAATGTACTAATCCTATCTGCCATCTCGGGTGATGAAACCAAGACATTTAGGTTTAAATGCGGGAAAATCACAGAAATAAATGGGTTTCACGTCCAGCCATACCTGTGTTTTTTTTGTTTTTTGTTTTTTTTTTCACTAAAAGCGCTGCAAGAACTGTTGGCAACGTTTTCTGCTGCATTTCTGCTGCTTTTTTGCACTTACTTGTAACTTTCTATGAGTGAAAGAATTAACATGCATCAGTTTTCCAATTCAGTCAGGAAGAGTAAAACAAAAAATAAGCGTGAACCTGAGATTTCTGAAATCTCCTAGCTTTTGCCGACATTGTAAAAAGCAGCTTTTAATTTGCATAAAAACACAATGTGTGAACATAGCCTTAGGCTGCACTCACATGCTGCTTTCTCTAATCCCCTCCAGGACAGCACCAACAGGAGGTTGCCTCCCCATCCTAATTAGGGACAGGAACCAAGAGGTTAAATAGCCCTTCCCTTCCCTCTAACCTCAGTGTTTTTCTTGTCCCTAAGGGATGAAGAGGTTTCCTTCTGGTGCGGCTGTGGCCGGCAATCTACTTCCCCAAAAATCAGTACCTTTCAGCCGGGTAGCCGTGGATCGATCGCCCTGTGCCTTCCTTCCATGTCCGCTGCTCTTTCCTCCCGGCGGGACAGCACCTTCCTCCAGAGCTCATTCAATGCTGGATGGTGAGAAGATATTGGCTGGGGGCCTCCTGTAGCTCCCCAGCCAGTTGCGATGTCTCCCCCTCTCCCTGAGCGCAACACTCTCCTCCGGTGTATAGCTGGCCGCATGGAGAGCTCATAGGAAGTGACGCGCGCCGGTCCATTCAATGGCCGCGTCGTCACTTCTGGTTGCGTTCCAGGGTGGAATGCACTGCCATTTTGGAAATTTGAAATTTCAATTAAAAAAGTGCAATAATCAGGATTGGTGGACCTGATATCAGGAGAGGGGGGGGCCTCATCCTATTGGATGAGGACAGCGCTGGATCTCAGTTCCTGTATAAAAGGACCCTGATGGAAGACACCATAAGGAAGGACTGAGGTTCTAAAGATGGATGTGTCTGCCCCTAAAGCTGCATCTGCAGAGCCCAGCACAAACTCTGGCCCAGTGAGTATGTCTGGTATGGGTAAGTCCGTCTCGGTGCAGGATCCATTCTTATGTTTTCCCCACCGCCAGGAGGAGCTGAACGATCACGAGTGCACCCTGCTGCTCCTTTCTGAATCTATGGATCGGCGATCTTTGTCCGTGCCGTGGACTTGGTATGTAGTGTCGGAGTGCATGTGTGACCAGTATGCTCCTCCTGGCGGTGGTCTTGCAGCCATTGAAGGGCAAAGGGCATGTGCGACTGGCCCCTCTGTTAACTCCTCCTGGCGGAGGCAGGGTGCATGTGTGGCTGACTGCTCTGTTAACTCCTCCTGACTTAGGCTGGGGGCATATGTGACCGGCCCCTCTGTTAACTCCTCCTGGCGGAGGCAGGGTGCATGTATGACCGGCCGCTCTGTTAACTCCTCCTGACTTAGGCAGGGGGCATATGTGACCGGCCCCTCTGTTAACTCCTCCTGGCAGAGGCAGGGTGCATGTATGACCAGCCGCTCTGTTAACTCCTCCTGGTGGTGGTCTTCTGGCTACAGGAATACTGAGGGCGCCAGTGGTGGTATCCGCTGCATACGTTATGATTGATCTCGTCTCTTCCAATCATCATCTAATTCACCAGATTTTTAATATACCGTATATACTCGAGTATAAGCCGAGTTTTTCAGCACATTTTTTGTTCTGATAAAGCCCCTCTCTGCTTATACTCTGGTATATACTCAAGTATATAGAAATTCTGGTGGTGTGTAGTGGTGGGGCAGGTTGTGACGGTGGAGGAGCGGGGCACACGCTGTAGCCGCTGCTGCAGCTACCACGTGTGCCCGCTGCTAAAGAGAAATTAATATTCCCTCTTCTCCACTCCCATGGAGAAGGATGAAGCGGGCACAGAGAAGCGTTGAGCCGCAGTTCCTGCTGACAGTGCCCGCTACTAAAGAGAGTGCATATTCACTCTTCTCCACGCCCATAGTCCCGGCGTGGAGAGGAGTGAATGTGCCAGCAGCTCAGCGTCTGAGAGCGCATGGCAGTGACGTCATGCGCTGCTCAGATGCTGACATGAGCTGCTGCAGCAGAAAAGGAAGCAGAGCAGAGGTGAGGAAGGAAGGTGAGTATAAGGGTATGTGCACATGGGCGTTATTGGCAGCGCTTTGAACGCTGTGTACTTTATTGGGGATTGGGGATGAGGGGGCATGCATACCAGAATTGGGGGATGAGGGGTGCCATACATACCAGAATTGGGGGATGAGGGGTGCCATACATACCAGAATTGGGGGATGAGGGGTGCCATACATACCAGAATTGGGGGATGAGGGGTGCCATACATACCAGAATTGGGGGATGAGGGGTGCCATACATACCAGGATTGGGGATGAGGGGTGCCATATATACCAGGATTGGGGGATGAGGGCTGCCATTCATACCAGGATTGGGGATGAGGGGGCATGCATATCAGAATTGGGGGATGAGGGGTGCCATACATACCAGGATTGGGGATGAGGGGTGCCATGCGTACCAGGATTGGGGATGAGGGGGCCATGCGTACCAGGATTGGGGATAAGGGGGCCTCCTCAGGACCAAGGGGTGAGACGCTGCTTCTCGAGAGGCCCTGACCTCCTCAAGACGAGGGGGTGAGACGCTGCTTCTCGAGAGGCCCTGACCTCCTCAAGACGAGGGGGTGAGATGCTGCTTCTCGAGAGGCCCCAACCTCCTTAAGACGAGGGGGTAAGACACTGCTTCTCGAGCCCCAACCTCCTTAAGACGAGGGGGTAAGACACTGCTTCTCGAGCCCCAACCTCCTTAAAACGAGGGGGTAAGATGCTGCTTCTCGAGAGACCCCCGACCACTTCAGGAAGAGGGGGTGAGACGCAGTGAAGACCTGCTACAGTATTTATTGTACAAGAATGAAGTATGAAAATTGTACAAAGTACCTTCGTCCTCGTCCTCGCTGGACTCGCTGACGTGCACGCTCACAGCCGTGTTTGGGGAGTCTGTCCATTCAAAGTAAACCCCAAAACCAATGTCAAAGTTATCTGTGGCAAACTCCCAGAAAAGATAGGAGCCTTCCTCGTATGTGGGGACCCGGACTGTGACCATCTCTCCTCTTCCGACGGTGATGACTGAGTCCGCGTCCTGCCGGATCTTCTCTTTGAAGTCTTTAATTTGGGGTCTTGTCCACGCGGATGGGGCAGCAATGACCGGCGTGGACTCTGTAGAGAGAAGGAAGTGGAAAAATAATGAGCAAACATAAACCATTAGCCAATGTCCAGGTATCGTCTGATTGTCCACCCAACAGACCCCAACCCCACTGAGGTCAATAGGACGCACCTTTAGGCCCGTTCTCCAGCAGGTCTTCCAGCGGGGTCGGCCTCCAGTTCTTTCTCAGCATTGTCTATGTGTGGGTGGGTTTGTCCATTGACCGAGGGGGCTTCTCCGGAGCCGGTGATGCTTCCCATGTTCATCTTGGATGGAGAACTGACAGGGGAGCTGGTTCCAGCCGAAAGTGCCTCCTGCTGTTTCTGTAAGGCCGAGAGGGTAAGGAGAGGGTAACACCACGTCATTTATGAGCATTCTTCATTTCTTGTATGCTGCGAAGCAAAACTGCAGTGTAAAGCATGAGGGGAAGAACAAAGAAGCTTAACTTCTAATGAGGCAGCGTTTCAGACAACCACAGGCTCCAATAGACGCTGCACACAAATCCCACTGTCTTCCACTTATAAACGCTGCATCTAATCAACCAGCTACTCAGCGCACCGCCATCATCAAGAGCAAAACTCAGCCGCGCAATTTTTTTCTTACTAAAAACAATTAGTTAATTAGTTCAGGTTCCAGGGAGCGTAAAGTGCAGGGTTTATTTTCTACATCAAAACCCGCAATAGCAATCTACTCTGATTATCGTATTTTTACAGCTGTTTTTACCCCATTTATTGTTGAAGATCTGAAGGTTTTATTAATTCTGTACAAGAAGCGAGGGCATTTTTTCATGCATTTTTTCGACTCCACAGGAAAAAATAAACAAACCAAAAAAACACAAATTTCAGCAACGTCTTTAGATGCACAGCGGCCAGGAGTTTTCCGGGAAGCACAAGAAGTTTGCTCTAACTTTTAAACCAGTGTTTCCAAAACTCCAGTCCTCACGGCCCCCACAGGTCATGTTTCAGGATCTCCTTCGTATTACACAGGTGAGAGAATTCCTGATGCCTTGATAGTATTACACAGGTGATGGAAATACTAAGGAAATCCTGAAAACATGACCTATGGGGGCCGTGAGGACTGGAGTTTGGGAAACACCGTTTTAAACACAGGGGATTTTCTGCAAAAAAAACCAAACCCTGCAGCATTTATGCTACGTGGGAACATGGTCCGACAGGTAAATGCAGCTCAGAGCAGCGAGGCTCGGGGGTCTGTGCGCTGCGTCTACCTGTTGCTGAGCGAGCTGCACTTGGTACAGCTGCTGCATGTACTGCTGGTAGTGCTGTTCCTGCAGCTGCCGGATCAGGAGCTGCTGTTGCTCGAAGTTCCCCGGGTACTGCTGCGCTGCGTACTGCTGAAACTGCACCGCTGTCTGCGAGTTCAGGGCGGCCATGATCTGCTGCCTGCAAAAAAAAAAATAGAATTAAGATTTGAA
This sequence comes from Phyllobates terribilis, assembly GCF_046119375.1. Lineage (NCBI taxonomy): Eukaryota > Metazoa > Chordata > Amphibia > Anura > Dendrobatidae > Phyllobates > Phyllobates terribilis. The sequence goes on from NW_027363179.1 coordinate 205,833, forward strand.
ACACAAATGCACGGTCCTGCCCTAATGACTGCTGCACCCACCATTGCCTGTGGCCGGCAGAGCTTTAGTAATTTTCCATTAAAATGAATGTGACAGGGCTCCGTGGACCCCATTGTTGGTGACCCCAGCGCATGTACCCTCCAACCGGTCACCAGCATTGCATACAACAGACTGCTCCTTGCACTATGGCTCATACTACGAGGGTCCTGAATGAGTGACCCACCCAAAAATATCCTTTAAGAAAGATGAGTGACTTCCGATGGGAGTACTTACTTCTGCTGTTCCATTCTACACCGTTCATCCTCCGCTCGCATCCTCTCTTCCTCCTCTCTCCGCAGCCTCTGCTCCTCTTCTTTCCTCCGCTTCTCCTCCTCTCGCAGCAGCCGCTGCCGCTCCTCCTCTTCCGGCCGTCTCCGCTCCTCCTCTTCTCTCCTGTAAAGTCAGCAGATGACGCTTTACACTGAACTATGTCGGACATGATTTTTGCAGCAGCGTCAACCGTTCTCACTTCCTGGGACTTAAAGCAGAAGTCCGGTCCATGATCCCTCCGGTCTTACATACCGACTGCTCCGTAAATCCATAATCACCGACTCCAGCTACAGTGGTGGCCAAAAGTATTGGCACCCCTGCAATTCTGTCAGATAATACTCCGTTTCTTCCTGAAAATGATTGCAATCACAAATTCTTTGGTATTATTATCTTCATTTAATTTGTCTTCAATGAAAAAACACAAAAAGAATTGTCCTAAAGCCAAATTGGATACAATTCCACACCCAACCTAAAAAAGGGGGTGGACAAAAGTATTGGCACTGTTTGAAAAATCATGTGATGCTTCTCTAATACGTGTAATTAACAGCACCTGTAACTTACCTGTGGCACCTAACAGGTGTTGGCAATAACTAAATCACACTTGCAGCCAGTTAACATGGATTAAAGTTGACTCAACCTCTGTCCTGTGTCCTTGTGTGTACCACATTGAGCATGGAGAAAAGAAAGAAGACCAAAGAACTGTCTGAGGACTTGAGAAACCAAGTTGTGAGGAAGCATGAGCAATCTCAAGGCTACAAGTCCATCTCCAAAGACCTGAATGTTCCTGTGTCTTCCGTGCGCAGTGTCATCAAGAAGTTTAAAGCCCATGGCACTCTGACAGAATTGCAGGGGTGCCAATACTTTTGGCCACCACTGTATACTGCAATTTGTACTGGAGTAGAAGGTAACCTGAAAGATGCCTCATGTCCTATCAGTCTCATACTGCTGTTTTGTCCCCCATGCTTTACACTGCAGGTTGGATTCTATGTATTGAACTTAGTCAAAGTTTAAGAACTCCTGCGGCTTTAAGTTAGTGATATGATAGGGATTTGATACCACTTAAGGCAGTTGGAAATTTTACAAAATTGACCCATAAAAAACAAATATTTCTCGCCTGATGACTCCTTCACTGCTCCCGTGCTCACACTCTGGCGGCCATCACTTTTTTTCCTGCAGCGATGATGTTGTATATAATCCATGTGACTGCTGCAGTCGATCACTGGTTTCTACGGTCTCATGCTGTACTTGCCAGTGATTGGCTGCAGGAAACAGAAAGCTCCTTTAAACTAACAGACAACCCCTTTAAGTGTGGAAAAACGTGACCCAGATGTCGATCATCATCTATCTTGTGAGATAGCGACTGCTGTTAACCTCTGCTATAGACTGGAGCGGAAAGATTTGCAGGACCCTGGTCCGGCATCCATAGAAAACCGCTGCAAACCATCTCCTATCTATCAGCATCACCAGCGCCTCTTCTGGTAGAGTTGGGTGGGTTCACTGCACAATCTGCAGAGCGGTCCCTTTAAGAACGTCTCCAGTAACTATTAGTGCTGGAGTTGTTTTCAGGTACCTGTCTGCAGGTTGTGCGTCACCTTGCCGCTCAGCCCCATTCACTTTAATAGAACTGAGCTGCAATACCAGGCACAGCCTGTGGACACGTGTGGCGCTGTTTCGGGAGGAAACCAGCAGTTACCGTGCAGCACCGATGCCGGATGTACGGATTGTAGGGATTAGTACCTTTTTCTCTCCTGCTCTTCTTTCTCTATTTTATGGGATGTGACGTATGTGGAGAAGAGGTGGCAGCATCTGTTCAGGAGGGTGATAAACTCCGTCATGGCTTCCTGCTTGCTCAGGTTGCCCAGGGCCGTCCATTCTTTCCTGTGAGAAAGACGACAGTGTGTGAACGACGCTCAGAGGGAGCAAAGGCTTCTATGAAGAGGTTAAAAACGCATCGTCGCTCAGTTTTATGCAAGAAACAGTCTGCAGTTTTCTATTAAACTTTGCATTTCAATTCCTATTTTTTTTTTTGGACACATCAGATCGATGCATGCCCATGATGGAAAATCTGTTGCCGTTTTGCGTACACAGCTCCCATAAATGCTCATGGTAATGAGGTTCACCCTGCAGTCCCTGACTGCTACTTTAGTGGTGAAAAATATACAATGGCAGGATCAGACTACATATGTAGTGTAGTCTGTAACCATGGAGACACACAGATCTGCATCAGTGCTGTGTATACAAAACGATAAGAAAGCGTTAGGCTATTTACAAAGTGGCTACTTTTTTTATAGGAATGTGATACACAAACAAAGCACACGACGTTCGTTACCTCCTATCGTTGCCCAGGACATCGAAGAAGCCGACTTCGGGGCACGTGTCGGGGTTGTACGGTCCCAGGAGGACTTGTTTGTGCAGAGCCACCAGCCTCAGCTTCTCCTCGTAGGTTGGATGGAAAGCCTTCCCGTCCTTCTCTGTAAAAAAAATACAGAAGGAAAATGGTTAGGAGACCCATCACATGTACCAAACTGCGTGTGCCGCCATATAATGCTCCACAAAAACTGTAATAAGACAGTGATAGGACCACTAAAGCCACCTGACCCCAGTGTGCAGTAATCAGACCCTGCAATACTGAGTAATATCTGTGCACAACACATAATACAATCCACTTTCCAGTAATTGGACCCAGAACGATAAAATTAAATTCTTACAGGGTGATTCCTTAAATACCTTGTAAAAGTCCCTGAGCTCCTCCGATTCTGCAGCTCTTTTCCGTTTTTTGCTGCGTCGCTCCATTGCAGAGATATTCACATTTGCGTTTTTTGGAGCGCTGCATGTGAAATCTCTGCTTGTAGTGCAACGGGCTGTTTCTTCTCTGCTTCCACAGATCAGGAGAAGATCTAGTAGTCGAGCATGTGATCATTGGCAGCGTCTTGGAGGGAGGGGTGAAAGTGCGCACTCCAAAATAAGACTAAAAAAATGCAAAGTTGTACTGCAAAGCAGAGATTTCACATACTCACATTTGTTGCTTTCGGAGTGCAGTATCTCTGCAATGGAGCGACGCAGTGCAAAACGGCAGAAAAGCAGCAGGGTTCAGGAGGGCTCAGGGGTTTTTACCAGATATGTAACTAAATTTTTTGAGGCCGAGTGACAAAACCAAAAATATTTTTATATGCATCTCCAAAAGTACAGCCTAGTTTCCCTGCAGCCACATTAAATGTTGTGATACTGTACTGTGTGCCAAAGATAAAGGCAGCTCAGCTAAACCTGACTGTATGAATACAGTAGCCACCAAAAGTTTAGCATTTTTTTTTTAAATTGTGATTGCTTCTGTTTGGTTGTTGTGAGGCCATTTTTCTGGTGATTTTAGTTAACTGGAAGCAAATGATTGTCAGCTATCAGGACAAAAATTGTGTTGGACATTGTTTTATCCCTTTATGTGTTAGTTTTCAACATTTGCTGGAACAAATGTTTTGCATATTTTGTTATGGGCAGTCGAATTTTGCCTAAATTTTTTTTTTTTGCGTTTTTAGGTTAAAAACATGGCAGAGACAAAGCCAAATTTATCACCAGATGTCAGGAAGCTTATTATTCTGGGAGTGAAGTCAGGGAAAAGCCATAAAGAGGCAGCTATGGAATTCACCTGTTCTCAGAGTCAAGTGTCAGATATATTAAAGAAAGAAAAAGAAGGTTCTGGAACAGCCGGCAAACCTAGAAGTGGACGACCAAGGAGAACTTCCTCCAGAGTTGATCACATTATAAAGAAAAAGTCAGTATCTGATGTCCACAAAATGAACAAAGAATATGGGGTCAAAGTGAGTCGCGACGACTAAGCAGTAGGGCTGAATGCACGAGTTCCAGTCAAGAAGCCTTTCATCTCTGCAAAGAACCGGAAGGTCCGACTTGTGTTTGCCAAAGAACACAGCCAACGGAAAGAGACAGATTGGTCTAAGGTGTTGGGGTCGGATGAATCCAAGTTCAATCTGTTTGGTAGTGATGGCAGCACTGTATATACTGCAGAATTGGAAAACGTAATGATGTAAGGTACCAAACGCCTACAGTGAAACATGGTGGTGGCAATCTCATGGTTTTGGGCTGCTTTTCTGCATCGGCCATTGGCATAGAATTGATGGAAATATGAATGCTACCATGAACAAGGATACAGTTGTGCTCAAAAGTTTACATACCCCGGCAGAATTTTTCCTTTCTTGGTCTTGTTTCAGAGAATATGAATGAGAACAAAAAAACTTTTTCTCCACTCATGGTTATTGGTTGGGTGAAGCCATTTATTGTCAAACTACTGTGTTTTCTCTTTTTAAATCTTAATGGCAACCAAAAACATCCAAATGACCCTGATCAAAAGTTCACATACCCTGGTGATTTTGGCCTGATAACATGCACAGAATTTGACACAAATGGGATTGAATCAGGGCCGGCGTCAGCAAATGGAACGAAGCAAGATCCCTCAAGATGTCTTGAATACCCGAGTGGCTTCAATGCGGTGCGGCAGGAACTAAAGCAAGAGGTTATGTTACAAAATACTAAGTTATGGCATTGTAAAGAATGAATTACTCTCTATGTTGTGATCAATAAATAGTAGATGCAAAACTTTTGGCCGTCAGTTTTCTTTAATTAAAAGACCATTCCTTTATTCAAAAGCATTTTGGTTACAATTAAGGTCTTGTATGATGACAACTTCATGCACTTTCAATTCCTCACCAGGGAAATGGCATCACAACAACCAGACAGAAGTCATCACATTTTAAAAAAAAAAAAAAAGCAAAACTTTTGGACTCTGTTGTATAATCTATATGTGCGCTGTATCGGCCATAGTATCAGAGATAATGCGGTGTCTGACTATCTGTATGATCTGAATCTAAGTGAAGGAGGCAGGAAACATTTCCGCAAGAACGGTCCAGTCACGCTAAAATTCACAACGGAACTTTAATCATTGCAAAATGGAATTTTCTGAACTTTCTAACACTATGTTTCAAATGCTTCACATTTCTAGATCTCTGCTTTCCGGCAGTGAATGAAGACTCGTTCTGACCAAATACTTTTCACACTGGTACATTCTTACAGATCTTATCCTGGTACAATATATCAATACAGAAGGAAGAGGTTCAGTCTGATGGTTTAGAACAGATACAACTGTAGCAAACTCCCAGCTATTATTATTATTTATTTATATAGCGCCGTTGATTCCATGGCGCTGTACATAAGGGGTTACATACCAAGTAAAAATATCACTTACAGTAAACAAACTAACAATGATAGACTGGTAGAGAGGGAGGAGGACCCTGCCCTTGCGGGCTTACATTCTACAGGAGTGGGGAGGAGACAATAGGTTGGGGGTTGCAGTAGCTCCGGTGTTGTTGAGGAGGCAGCGGGGTCATTGCAGGCTGTAAGCTTTCTTGAAGAGATGGGTTTTCAGGTTCCGTCTGAAGGATCCGGATGTGGAGGATAATCGGACGTGTTGAGGCACAGAATTCCAGAGGATGGGGGATATTCGGGAGGAATCTTGGAGGTGATTGCGTGAGGAACGGATAAGTGTGGAGGAGAGAAGGAGGTCTTGGGAGGACTGGAGGTTACGTGAGGGAATATATCGGGAGATTAGTTCAGAGATATACGGAGGAGAGAGGTTATGGATGGCTTTGTAGGTCAGTGTTAGTAGTTTGAACTGGATATGCTGGGGGAATGGGAGCCAGTGAAGCAATTTGCAAAGGGGCTTAGCAGAGGAGTAGCGAGGCGAGAGATGAACAAGTCGTGCAGCAGAGTTGAGGATAGACTGGAGGAGTGCGAGAGTGTTAGCAGGGAGGCCACAGAGGAGGATGTTGCAATAGTCGAGGCGGGAGATGATGAGGGCGTGCACAAGCAGTTTAGTAGAGTTAGGGTTGAGGAAAGGACGGATTCTGGAAATATTTTTGAGCTGGAGGCGACAAGTGGTGGCGAGAGCTTGGATGTGGGGTTTGAAGGACAGGGCGGAGTCAAGGGTTACTCCGAGGCAGCAGAATGTCGGTACAGCGGAAAGAGTGATGTCATTTATTGTGATAGAATGATCAGGTGGGAAGGATATGCAAGGTGGTGGAAAGATAATGAGTTCAGTTTTGTCCACATTGAGGTTGAGGTAGCGGGAGGAGAAGAAGGAGGATATTGCTGATAGACATGCTGGGATTCTGGACAGCAGAGAGGTGACGTCTGGGCCAGAGAGGTAGATCTGGGTGTCGTCAGCGTACAGATGGTACTGGAAGCCATAGGATTTTATCAGCTGTCCCAGGCCAAGGGTATAGATTGAGAAGAGTAGGGAGTCCTAGGACAGAGCCTTGAGGGACTCCAACAGAGAGGGGGCAGGGTGAGGAGGTAGCGTGGGAGTGGGAGACGCTAAATGTGCGGTTAGAAAGGTATGAGGAGATCCAGGATAGGGCAAGGTCTTTGACGCCAAAGGAAGAGAGGATCTGTAGTAGGAGGCAGTGGTGTATCGAAAGCAGAGGACAGGTCAAGAAGAAGGAGTACAGAGAATTGTCTGTTAGCTTTGGCTGTGAGCAGGTCATTAGTAATTTTGGTAAGGGCAGTTTCGGTGGAATGGTGGGGGCGGAAGCCGGATTGTCGGTTGTCGAAGAGAGAGTTAGATGAAAAGTGGGAGGAAAGTTTGGCGTGAACGTGTTGCTCAAGGAGTTTGGAGGCAAATGGGAGCAGCGATATGGGGCGATTGCTGGACAGGGCGGATGGGTTGAGGGATGGCTTTTTGAGGATGGGCGTGATTGTGGCATGTTTGAAGGCAGCAGGGAAAGTACCAGAGGATAGTGATAGGTTGAAGAGATTGGTTAGGGATGAGACGAGTGTGGGGGTGAGATTGGGGAGGAGGTGGGATGGGATGTGGTCGAGTGCACATGTGGTGAGGTGTGATTTGGAGAGGAGATGAGTAAGGTCTCTTTCCGTGATGTTGGGAAGGGAGGTTATAGAGTTAGGGAAATGGTGTGGAAAACAAAGGGGTTGTGGTGGTCGGACAGTGAAGACTTGTCGTGTTTGGTCAATCTTGTTTTTGAAGTGTGTGGCAAACTCCTCGGCGGAGATGAGGGAGGTCGGAGGGGGCAGTGAAGGGTGGAGGAGAGAGTTAAAAGTGTTGAATAGCTGTTTGGGGTTGTAGGATAGGGAGGATATGAGGGTTGTGAAGTAGGCCTGTTTAGCAGAGGTGAGTGCTGAGTTGAATGCGAGCGTTGCTTGTTTGAATGCAGTGAAGTCTTCTTGAGTATGTGTTTTCTTCCAACGCCGCTCCGCAACCCTGGACGCTTGTCGAAGCTGTTTAGTGAGGTTGTTGTGCCAGGGTTGCCTGTTGGCTCGTCGCGCTCTGCCATGCATAAGAGGGGCGACCGAGTCAATAGTTGATGCGAGAGTGGCATTGTAGAAAGCAGTGGCGCTGTCTGTGTCATGGAGTGAGGATATGGATGTCAGTGGTAGAACAGAGTCAGAGAGTGTGTGAGTGTCTAGATGTGCAAGGTTTCTGCGGGCGTGTGCTAGCTGCCGGACATGGGTGACAGGTGAGGAGGACAGGGATCAGAAGGCGAGTAGATCGTGGTCAGATAGGGGTAGGGGGAGGTTTTGAGGTTAGATAGGGAGCAGAGTCGGATGAAGATGAGGTCTAGTGTGTGTCCGTCTGTGTGGGTGGCTGAGGAGGACCACTGAGTAAGTCCAAAGGATGAAGTAAGCGACGACAAGAGTTTTGATGCTGCTGACTGGCGAGTGTCAGTGGGGATGTTGAAATCGCCCATGATGATTGTGGGAATGTCATCAGAGAGAAAGTAAAGAAGCCAGGTGGAGAATTGGTCGATAAAGGCAGTGATCGGGCCCGGGGGTCGGTATATGACAGCCACTTGGAGGTTGGAGGGAGAGTAAATGCGGACAGAGTGGACTTCAAAAGAAGGGAGAATAAGGGAGGGAAGAGGAGGAGTAGGGCTAAAGGTGCAATTGTTAGAGAGGAGAAGACCCACTCCTTCACCATGTCTGTTTCCAGGGCGAGGAATGTGGGTGAAGTGGAGGCCACCGTAACACAGCGCAGCAGGGGAGGCAGTGTCAGAGGGTGTTAGCCATGTCTCTGTGATGGCCAGGAAGGAGAGATGACGAGAGGTAAAGAGGTCGTGGACAAAATGGAGCTTGTTGCAGACAGAGCGTGCATTCCACAGTGCTCCAGAGAGAGGGAGCAGCGGGGTGGGCGTCAGGGAGACCGGTTTTGCATAGGAGGGGTTGCGGTAGTTTGCAGTTGGTTTGGTGTGACAGGTGGGGGAGTTGGTGGAGGGTGCAAGCTGTGGGGGTTCAGAATTGGGAGATATGTCGCCAGCAGTGAGGAGAAGCAGAGAGAGGGAGAGCAGGTGGGAGAAAGAGAGTGTCCGGCTTGTTTTATGTTTTGGGAGGATTGATCTGAGGTTGAGGAGCAGGTCTGCGGATGAGGTTAGGTGGGGAGGAAGGAGGGAAGGAGAGATGATGATTTGGTTAGAGGGTGCTGGGGTGAGGGGATAGCGAAGGAGAGTGAGGATTAGGGGGGCAAAAACAGTAAAAGCATATGTAAGCATGTTGAAAGTGTAAGGGAGAATGAGAAAGAGAATCTAAGTACAAGTAGTAAATAGTTCTTTGTACCTTCTGGTCACTTCTGGCCCATTTCAGGCCTATTTAATTTCTAGCCCCTTAAAAAGCGACCCTTTGTCTATGCCAGACCTGGCTCTCTTTATCTATGAGAAGGACAAAGTCAGCGTAAAAGTCAACCTGCAGAAAATAGAACTAGAGTTATTGCCTCCAATTTTTTGTGTCCTCTCCAAAATAAAAAAGGGAATAAAAAGGAATTTTGTGTATTAGCTAGTTAGCTCGACTCTATATAAAAAAAAATGTACAAAATGTTTCACATTGATAAAGAATTTAGAGATCACAAAATGTAAAATACAGATTTTGAATAAAAAAAAAAATAATTGTTAAAACCATTTCTGACTAATTTGCTCTTTATTATGGCCTAAATCCAGAAAACGAGCAGAGGAGCGATTATCTTTCAGTGTAAATACAACTTTAATTGGATCTCGGCAAAAAAACAAAAAGCTACAAACTATTATCACATCCGAATATTCCCACATTAATTCCTTCTGTCTCTGGGATGGACTAAACCTTCCCAACCAACCTCAGGAAATATATACAACCACATACATGGTGCACAAAATACATCTTCTACTGCCACATTAAAAGGGTTTATCAGAATTTCATACAATTTGCCCAACACACGAAAATTCATATGTAAAAGAAGACAACTACTATAATACTGCCGCTATGTACAAGAATACAACTACTATAATACGGCTCCTATGTACAAGAATATAACTACTATAATACGGCCCCCTATGTACAAGAATATAACTACTATAATACTGCCCCCTATGTACAAGAATACAAATACTATAATACAGCTCCTATGTACAAGAATATAACTACTATAATACTGCCCCCTATGTACAAGAATACAAATACTATAATACAGCTCCTATGTACAAGAATATAACTACTATAATACTGCTCCTATGTACAAGAATATAACTACTATAATACGGCTCTTATGTACAAGAATATAACTACTATAATACGGCTCCTATGTACAAGAGTATAACTACTATAATACTGCCCCTATGCACAAGAATACAACTACTATAATACGGCTCCTATGTACAAGAATATAACTACTATAATACTGCTCCTATGTACAAGAATATAACTACTATAATACGGCTCCTATGTACAAGAATATAACTACTATAATACTGCTCCTATGTACAAGAATATAACTACTATGATACTGCTCCTATGTATAAGAATATAACTGCTATGATACTGCCCCTGTATAAGAATATAACTGCTATAATACTGCCCCTGTATAAGAATATAACTGCTATGATACTGCCCCTGTATAAGAATATAACTACTATAATACTGCCCCTGTATAAGAATATAACTGCTATGATACTGCCCCTGTATAAGAATATAACTGCTATGATACTGCCCCTGTATAAGAATATAACTGCTATGATACTGCCCCTGTATAAGAATATAACTGCTATGATACTGCCCCTGTATAAGAATATAACTGCTGTAATACTGCCCCTGTATAAGAATATAACTGCTATGATACTGCCCCTGTATAAGAATATAACTGCTATGATACTGCCCCTGTATAAGAATATAACTGCTATAATACTGCCCCTGTATAAGAATATAACTGCTATAATACTGCCCCTGTATAAGAATATAACTGCTATGATACTGCCCCTGTATAAGAATATAACTGCTATGATACTGCCCCTGTATAAGAATATAACTGCTATGATACTGCCCCTGTATAAGAATATAACTGCTATGATATTGCCCCTGTATAAGAATATAACTGCTATATACTGCCCCTGTATAAGAATATAACTGCTATAATACTGCCCCTGTATAAGAATATAACTGCTATAATACTGCCCCTGTATAAGAATATAACTGCTATAATACTGCCCCTGTATAAGAATATAACTGCTATAATACTGCCCCTGTATAAGAATATAACTGCTATAATACTGCCCCTGTATAAGAATATAACTGCTATATACTGCCCCTGTATAAGAATATAACTGCTATGATACTGCCCCTGTATAAGAATATAACTGCTATAATACTGCCCCTGTATAAGAATATAACTGCTATGATACTGCCCCTGTATAAGAATATAACTGCTATGATACTGGTATGAGTGGCGGTATTGCCATCATTATTTGCGCTGTTTTTCTTCTGCATTAACCCCTCCTCGTCTTAAACCTGTTTTGGGCTTAGATGAGGGCTCAGCTCTGGGCGCTTGTATGCGGTGACTTCTCTGGGTGCCACATTTCCGGGCACTTGCTCTACAATGGCCTCCCTTCTGTTCCTGTATGGCCTCCGCTGGGTGCCGCCTCACTCGCTGGGAGGAGGTCAGTTACCGGACTCTGGGCTTGGACCTGGTGCCCTGTAGGTAGCAGGTGTGACTTGGAGGACCCCTGCTATGACTGACTCCTGACAGTGTTCAGGGCCCATCCTGCCGCTATAGTGACTGGCAGACCCGGCCGTACAGGGTTACTGGGCGTTCGCTTCTGAGTGATGGAATCAGCGCGCAGACGATTATTGTCTCAGCCCGGAGCGGTGAGAGCCGGGGCCCTATAATCCGGCACATTCCAGCCGTTCATCCTAATCCGCCTACAGCGGCCGCTAATGTGCGCCCTCCAGGCAGGAGAGGAGGCGAGTCCCCACACCGGCCTCACATGGAGGCTCGCACCATGGGGATCGAAGCTTCAGCATCCCGCCCGCCGGAATAAACTGAGGCGCTTTCTTATATACCTTGCGTTTTTATTCTTCACCATTTACTTCATCAGGGAATAAAAACATTTAATTTTTTCTTAATTCTGCAGAAATAATTGTTACGGAAAAGAGCGCCACCCTGACCCATGGGTTGTATTTGGTATTACAGCTCAGGGTCCTGCAATACCGCCTGTGAGCAGATGTGGCGCTGTTTCTGTACCAGAGCAGCCATGTTTTTCCACTCTGAGCAGGGCTGTGTCCAGGAAATCTCTAACCATAGGGATCTGGTTGGAGCGGGCATTTCCCCTTTAAATGTTATGGTCACCTTTGGGGACTTTCTTTTGTATTTAAATGCATTTATTTTTGAGCCAAATATTTTTTGCAATTTGGTTCCATTCAAATTTTTTCACAGTTTGGCTTTTACAGGCCTTTTAAGTGACTGTGGAATGAGTCAACTGAGGACCTGTCAGTGAGCTCCTCTCACTGACACAAAGTTCTGCTCAGCTTTCATGTAGGCTCAGTAAAATGACAGCTTAAAAAAAAAAGCTGCAAGCTCACTGATGAATTCTCAGTTAACTCATTCTGCAGATATCAGACGCAAAAATTTTAATAAATCCCATTTTTAATAAAATCAAAATATATGCATTTAAGAAAATGTAAAAAATGCCAGGTAAGTGTGAACGATGTCTTGTAGGTGGCCAGGTGGATTGTCTGTACTTACCGTACAGGAGCTGGGAGCACTGGCTGTAGCCTCCTCCATCTCCTCGCACTTGTCTGCCGCCCTCTGTCTGTCGCTGTAGGTCATGGCGCACACGACGGCTCCGGACTCCACCAGGAACTTACACACCTGGACGTTGTTGCAGGAGACGGCGCAGTGCAGCGGGGTTCTGACAGCGACACCAAGCGGAGAAAACGACAGAAACCGCCACAGAAAACCCCCTGAAAAACTAGACCGTCTGTCCTAAATCACCCAGACCCTCGGGGGCTCAACTTTTCTATTTCTTGGGCCAAGAATTTTTTTTCTTTTTCTCCCATTGATGCAATCTGGCCGGGGGCTGAGTCACGTGCTGGCCGGGGGGGCGGGGTAGTGCTTAATAAGTGCTCTCAGGCCTCTAACAAGGGATGGGGGTTCTGTCGACCCCTTTAATGCGAGCCGATATTCGGGGCAGCAGCCGGCGCTGTCTGCTGCGTTTACCTTCACTCCGAACTGTACGAGGAACTGGACGATCTCGGTGTGGCCGGCGCACACGGCGGTGTGGGGGGCTGTGAGACCCTCGTCGTTGGGCTGGCTGGGGTCTTCCACCTGCCGATGAGGGGGATGGAGGAGATACAACATTAGTGCTGGCAGAAATCCAGAGCGCGGGAGTCATCAGCACAATAAGGGAAGGAGCGGGACGGGCCGAGGGGACGAGCACGGTAATGAGGGGGGACGAGCGCGGTAATGAGGGGGACAAGGGCCGCATTCAGCAGAGGAAAGGAATGAGGGGGGCTTCTAATTCTACCAATCAGAGGCGGATAATATCTGGCTGCAGGACAGGAATGACATCACCGCCCAGCAGCTCTCATCACATTGCCCTCTGTTCACACCTGAGCTGTGTCCACAGTTTATAACAGAAGCAATAACTGTCATAAAGCCTCTGTAAATGGGACAGAAAATCTGCACCAAAATCTGTGCAAAACTTAACTGCAGATTTGGCCACAGATTTCACTCTTTGCAAACCATTAAGTGAAATTAGCAGTGACAATCCACACTGAGAACTTGTGTGGGCGCTATATGATGTGTGTTGTAGGTGCTGTATAGCGGTAATGTGTGGGCGCTATATGATGCATGTTGTAGGTGCTGTATAGCGGTAATGTGTGGGCGCTATATGATGTGTGTTGTAGGTACTGTATAGCGGTAATGTGAGGGCACTATATGATGTGTGCTGTAGGTGCTGTATAGCGGTTATGTGTGAGCACTATATGGTGTGTGCTGTAGGTGCTGTATAGCGGTTATGTGTGAGCACTATATGGTGTGTGCTGTAGGTGCTGTATAGCGGTTATGCGTGGGCACTATATGGTGTGTGCTGTATAGCGGTTATGCATGGGCACTATATGGTGTGTGTTGTAGGTGCTGTATAGCGGTAATGTGTGGGCACTATATGATGTGTGTTGTAGGTACTGTATAGCGGTAATGTGTGGGCACTATATGATGTGTGCTGTAGGTGCTGTATAGCGGTTATGTGTGAGCACTATATGGTGTGTGCTGTAGGTGCTGTATAGCGGTTATGTGTGAGCACTATATGGTGTGTGCTGTATAGCGGTTATGCGTGGGCACTATATGGTGTGTGCTGTATAGCGGTTATGCGTGGGCACTATATGGTGTGTGTTGTAGGTGCTGTATAGCGGTTATGCGTGGGCACTATATGGTGTGTGCTGTAGGTGCTGTATAGCCGTTATGTGTGGGCACTATATGGCGTGTGCTGTATAGCGGTTATGCGTGGGCGCTATATGGTGTGTGCTGTAGGCACTGTATAGCGGTAATGTGTGGGCACTATATGGTGTGTGTTGTAGGCACTGTATAGCGGTAATGTGTGGGCACTATATGGTGTGTGCTGTATAGCGGTTATGCGTGGGCACTATATGGTGTGTGCTGTATAGCGGTTATGCGTGGGCACGATATGGTGTGTGCTGTATAGCGGTTATGCGTGGGCACGATATGGTGTGTGCTGTAGGTGCTGTATAGCGGTTATGCGTGGGCACGATATGGTGTGTGCTATATAGCGGTTATGCGTGGGCACTATATGGTGTGTGCTGTATAGCGGTTATGCGTGGGCACTATATGGTGTGTGCTGTATAGCGGTTATGCGTGGGCACTATATGGTGTGTGCTGTATAGCGGTTATGCGTGGGCACTATATGGTGTGTGCTGTATAGCGGTTATGCGTGGGCACTATATGGTGTGTGCTGTATAGCGGTTATGCGTGGGCACTATATGGTGTGTGCTGTATAGCGGTTATGCGTGGGCACTATATGGTGTGTGCTGTATAGCGGTTATGCGTGGGCACTATATGATGTGTGCTGTATAGCGGTTATGCGTGGGCACTATATGGTGTGTGCTGTAGGTGCTGTATAGCGGTTATGCGTGGGCACTATATGGTGTGTGCTGTAGGTGCTGTATAGCGGTTATGCGTGGGCACTATATGGTGTGTGCTGTAGGTGCTGTATAGCGGTTATGCGTGGGCACTATATGGTGTGTGCTATAGGTGCTGTATAGCGGTTATGTGTGGGCACTATATGGTGTGTGCTGTATAGCGGTTATGTGTGGGCACTATATGGTGTGTGCTGTATAGCGGTTATGCGTGGGCACTATATGGTGTGTGCTGTAGGTACTGTATAGCGGTAATGCCTGGGCACTATATGGTGTGTGCTGTAGGTGCTGTATAGCGGTTATGCGTGGGCACTATATGGTGTGTGCTGTATAGCGGTTATGCGTGGGCACTATATGGCGTGTGCTGTAGGTGCTGTATAGCGGTTATGCGTGGGCACTATATGGCGTGTGCTGTATAGCGGTTATGCGTGGGCACTATATGGCGTGTGTTGTAGGTGCTGTATAGTGGTTATGTGTGGGCACTATATGGCGTGTGTTGTAGGTGCTGTATAGCGGTTATGCGTGGGCACTATATGGCGTTTGCTGTATAGCGGTAATGCGTGGGTACTATATGGCGTGTGCTGTAGGTGCTGTATAGCAGTAATGCGTGGGCATGATATGGCGTGTGCTGTATAGCGGTTATGCGTGGGCACGATATGGCGTGTGCTGTATAGCGGTTATGCGCGGGCACGATATGGCGTGTGCTGTATAGCGGTTATGCGCGGGCACTATATGGTGTGTGCTGTAGGTGCTGTATAGCGGTTATGTGCGGGCACTATATGGTGTGTGCTGTAGGTACTGTATAGTGGTTATGCGCGGGCACTATATGGTGTGTGCTGTAGGTACTGTATAGCGGTTATGTGTGGGCACTATATGGTGTGTGCTGTAGGTACTGTATAGCGGTTATGTGGGCACTATATGGTGTGTGTTGTAGGTACTGTATAGCGGTTATGTGTGGGCACTATATGGTGTGTGTTGTAGGTACTGTATAGCGGTTATGTGTGGGCACTATATGGTGTGTGTTGTAGGTACTGTATAGCGGTTATGTGTGGGCACTATATGGTGTGTGTTGTAGGTAATGTATAGCGGTTATGTGTGGGTATGCTTTGATTTTTGCTCACGGCCCCGTCGCCTTCTTTCCTCGGCCGGCGCCCCGTCGCCTTCTCTCCTCGGCCGGCGCCCCGTCGCCTTCTCTCCTCCGGCCGCGCCCCGTCGCCTTCTCTCCTCCGGCCGCGCCCCGTCGCCTTCTCTCCTCTGCCTGCGCCCCGTCGCCTCCTCTCTTCTGCCCGCGCCCCGTCGCCTCCTCTCCTCTGCCGGCGCCCCGTCGCCTCCTCTCCTCCGGCCGCGCCCCTTCGCCTTCTCTCCTCTGCCTGCGCCGTGCCCCTTCCTCACTAATGTTATTTGCTTTCCTTAGATTTGCTTTCTGACAACATTGTGCTTTCGCTGACCCACGCTGCAGCCGCAGAGGTCGTCCTGCAGATGATCTCGGAGTGTTGCCCCCAGGTAATAATAAATACTATTAATTACAGCCCCATCTGTGACCTGAGCAGGTCCACACTAGGCTATGCCACTAGAGATCCTTGGGGACCCCGCTGGGACCCCCACAATCTTTTTTGTCACTCTTGGGCTAATGATACATGGGGTAAGAACCAGCGCCCCCCTGTCCATAGGGTGTTTGTGAAATTCTCTATATATATTTTTGTAGCTTCAGTCTTTGGACCTGAGTTGTCGTCGTCTCTCCAAGCTGACTGGTTTTGCTCATCTCTTCTACCTGACCCGGCACCTGCAGAGTCTGAACCTCTCCTATAACGAGGTACGTCGCCTCCTTGCGCAGGGATCGGGTCTGCTGCCGTCGTGACGTCTTTTCCGATTACCCCGTATATGCCATCGATCGTGGGGTACCGGTGGGTAATAGTGGCAGTCAGTGGCCTCCTGAAGACCCCCGTCCTGCCATCTCTGTACATCTGTGTTCCCAGTATAGTACAAGCGATCAAACAGTCGCAGAGTCCAGGGCAAAAATAAGTAAAAATGTATTTAAAAATGAATAAATAAACTAAAACCCATAATTTTCATTTGTCTCGCTTTTCCCAATTAAAAAATAATGAAATTCAAAAAAAAAAAAAAGAAAAATTGGTAAATCGAATCCGTAAAACTCCATCCTATGAAAATATAAAGAACCCAAATTGTAAACAGTTTAAAAAAATTAAAATCAAAATAATTGAATTTTCGATCGCTGCACTTCTCAAAAATGGAATAAAAAACAATCGATCAAAATGGTATGAATAAAAATACAAAAAGACCCTCACCCAGCCCCCGCAACAGAAAAAGTTACAAGTCCCAAAAATGGAGGAATAGAAAGCCCATACTCATCCTGGGGAAAAAAAACCAGGCCATATAGACGGAACAATAAAATGGTTTGTGGCTCTTGGAAGAAGGCGAGAAACAAACAAATCTCTGTGTTTTCTGGTGGTAGCTGGTGACGGGAACATGTTCTTTTTTAGCTTTGCAGAGTTGAAGAGCTGGATCTGATCCACAACCTGGAGCTGAGAGAGCTGTGGCTGGAGGGAAACCCTCTGCACGGGGCGGTGGAAAGCTTCTCCGCCTGCTACAGGTGCCCGCACCTCTCTGCTATCACATTATTATACAAATGCAAATCACCGATTCAATGCTTTTTTTTTTTCTTTTTTTGTGTTGCACAGATTGGTAACTTATTTTCCCACCATTGATAAACTAGTAAGTATACACCTAGGAAGACTGTAAAGCATCAACTGTATCCTAAAAAAAGGGGTATTCCCATCTCCAAGATCCTATCCCACTATGTAGTAGGTGTAATAATAATATTAGCAAATACCTCCAATTAAAATTGTAGTATTGTTCTTCTGATTAGCTATGTCGCTTACCCCATGTGCACTGCATTGTAGTAGTTTAGGTATCCATGATTACGACCACTAACAACTGTCGCTATGAGTGGTCGTGACCATAGATACCTAAGCTACTACAATGCCCTGCACATAGGGTAAGTGACATAGTGAATCAGAAGAACTATACTGTTTTCTAATTGGAGGTATTTTCGAATATTACTATTATTAGATCTACTACATATTGCGGTAGGATCTTGGAAATAGGCTGTATCTTTGCCTTTAAAAGGATAGTTCAATCTGCTGCATGGTGCGCTACCCCGTGTACCCCAGCTTTATAACTTTCCCCCTGTGAGCCTTCCATCATACCAGTCACCTTTCCTGTCCTGTATTATATCCGCTGTCTCCATTCTTGCAGGACGGACAGTTTTTTAAAGAGAATCTATTTTTTGAGCCAGAAGAACCCCAACCTCTCCCACAGGCAAAGGGAAGTTGTATTCTTCTTTCACTTAACCCCTTAAGCCCCGCGGGTGGTTTGCACGTTAATGACCCGGTCAATTTTTACAATTCTGACCACTGTCACTTTATGAAGTAATTACTGTGGAACGCTTCCACGGATCCCCCTGATTCTGAGATTGTTTTTTCGTGACATATTGTGCTTCATGATTGTGTTAAAATTTCTTCGATATCACTTGCATTTATTTGTGAAAAAAACGGAAATTTGGCAAATTTTGAAAATTTAGCAATTTTCAAAATTTGAATTTTTATGCCCTTAAATCAGAGAGATATGTCACACAAAAGAGTTAATGAATAACATTTCCCACATGTCTGCTATACATCAGCACAATTTTGGAACCAAAATTTTTTTTTGTTAGGGAGCTATAAGGGTTAAAAGTTGACCAGCAATTTCTCATTTTTCCAACAAAATTTACAAAACCATTTTTTTAGGGACCACATCACATTTGAAGTCACTTTGAGAGGTCTTTATGACAGAAAATACCCAAAAGTGACACCATTCTAAAAACTGCACCCCTCAAGGTGCTCAAAACCACATTCAAGAACTTTATTAACCCTTCAGGTGCTTCACATGAATTTTTGGAATGTGGAAGAAAAAAAATGAACATTTAACTTTTTTCGCAAAAATGTTACTTTAGACCCAATTTTTTTTATTTTCGCAGGGGTAACAGGAAAAAAAGGACCCCAAAATTTGTTGTGCAATTTCCTCTGGGCACGCAGATACCCCATATGTGGGGAAAAACCACTGTTTGGGCGCACGGCAGGGCTCGGAAGTGAAGGAGCGCCATTTAACTTTTTGATTGTAAAATTTGCTTGAATAATTAGCGGATGCCATGTTGCGTTTGGAGAGCCCCTGATGTGCCTAAACAGTGGAAACCCCCCACAAGTGACCCCATTTTGGAAACTAGACCCCCCAAGGCACCTATCTAGATGCATAGTGAGCACTTGGAACCCCTAGGTGCTTCACAAATTGATTCGTAAAAATGAAAAAGTTTTTTTTTTCTCCACTTTCTAATTTTTACGAATCAATTTGTGAAGCACCTGGGGGTTCCAAGTGCTCACTATGCATCTAGATAGGTGCCTTGGGTGGTCTAGTTTCCAAAATGGAGTCACTTGTGGGGGAGCTCCAATGTTTAGGCACACGGGCTCTCCAAACGCAACATGGTGTCCGCTAACAATTTGAGCTGATTTTCCATTCAATTTGTTAGCGGACACCATGTCGCGTTTGGAGAGCCCCTGATGTGCCTAAACTGTGAAGCTCCCCCACAAGTGACGCCATTTTGGAAACTATACCCCTCAAGGATTTTATTAAGGGGTATAGTGAACATTTGGAACCCAGAGGTACGACACAGAATTTGATAACATTAGGTCATCATATTGAATAAGTTGTCATTACTTTTGAGCGCAAGTGCTCGCTACTTGAGTTTGCATCGGGTACTCAGGTATGCACCATGTATCACGGGTGCTCAAGTGAAATGCTCGAGTCCCCGCCCGCATGTTTCACGGTTATTAGACACCCCAAAAAACCATGCGGGGATCGCTCGTGCATGGCAGGCCATCCCCGCGAGGTTTTTTTGGCCGTGAAGCATATTGGACGGAGACTCGAGCACCCGCAATACTCAGTGCATACCCGAGCAACCGATGCAAACTCAAGTAGCGAGCACTTGCGTTCAACACTAGTCGCCATATCGTCATCTTCTTTTTTTTTTTTTTTTGTTTTTTTTTTTTTACTTTTGAAAAAAAAAAAAACATCCCCAGCCCTAGCGTTTATTTTTTACGCCGTTCCTCGTGCGGTATAAGTGATGAGATTACTTTATTCTTCGGGTCGGTGCGATTACAGCAATACCAGAATCATATCGGGTTTTTATGATTGACAGCTGTCACACACTAAAAAACACATATTTTGTAAAATCTAGTTTTTGCATCGCCATATTTTGGCCGACAGAGTCATGTGACGGCTTGTTTTTTGCGGGATGAGTTGACGTTGTTATTGGTGCCATTTTCAGGCATGTGACATTTTTTGATCGCTTTCTATTCCAGCTTTTGGGAGGCAGAATGAACAAAAACCAACAATTCAGGATTTGTTTTTTTTGTTTTTTTTTATTCTGCTCCGGGTGTGGTAAAATTGATAAGGTAGCTTTATTCTTCGGGTCAGTAGGTTTACAGCGGTACCACATTTATATTGTTTTTTATGTTTTGGCGTTTTTACACAATAAAAGCTATTTTATAGAAAAAATTATTTTTTTGCATCGCTTTATTCTGAGAGCTGTAGCTTTTTGAATTTTCGGATGATGGAGCTGTATGGCGGCTTGTTTTTTGCGGGACAAGATGACGTTTTTAGCGGTACCATTTTTATTTATATTCGTCTTTTTGATCGCGTGTTATTCCATTTTTTGTTTGGCGGTATGATGATAAAGCATTGTTTTTTGCTTTGTTTTTTATTTTTATTTTTTTACCGTGTTCACTGAAGGGGTTAACTAGTGGAACAGTTTTATAGGCCTGGTCGTTACAGACGCGGCGATACCAAATATGTGTACTTTTATTGTTTTTTTTTTGTTTTTTTTCATAATAATATTTATTGATGGGTACATTATATTTTTATTTTTAGTGGATTATTATTTTTTTCTTTTTTTTTCACTTTCTGGGAGTTTTTACACTTTTTTACTTTGTCCCACTGTGGGACTTTCACTTTTTTTATTCTGATCGCCTGCACAGCATAGGGATGGAGCACCATCCCTGTGCCGTGCAGGCAGTCAGCGCTGGACAGGGAGAAGATAGTTTGATGATGCACTGCGCATGTCCAAACAATCTTCCTGCTGTCTGGTGACCCGGATGTTGTCATGACGACATCGGGTCGTCATGGCAACACCCGGGAAGCCGCGGCAGACAGCGCTGGAGGCCGGAAGAGGAGGTGAGTATACCGATCACCTCCCCTTGCCTCCGCAATGCTGTGATCGACTTCGATCGCAGCATTGCAGGGGTTAATGTGCTGGGGGCGGTGCGGGACCGCTCCCTGCACATAGTACCGGGTGTCAGCTGTGACAATCAGCTGACACCCGGCGGCGATCACGCCCGCACAACCTCTGTGCGCGCGCTATCGCTATGACGTACTAATATGGGTCAGGCTCTTAAATCCCAGGGCACAGACGCGTATTAGTACGTCATGGGCTTTAAAGGGGTTAAAGATGCATTTTTTTGTTCTTCATCATCTATGTGTTCTCCATTATAAGTGTATTGATTTTTGGCAATTATATGCAGTGTGTGCGTTAATGTTATGTTTCCCTTGTCGTAGTTTAGTCCTAGTCTGCATGGGGGTGGTCCCGCCTCTGTTCAAACGGGTGACGTTGCATACATATGTGTTATGTATACCTGGACCATGCACGCAGGGGCATCGTCGTCCCCACACGCTGTTTTCCCTTCGGCATCCATGGGCTATCAGCCGCGATGCCGTCGGAGTCCGGTGTCTGGGTAACGGCGATGCTCTCTGCGTCACTTCTGGTCCGTTGCGAGGCATCTCTGGGTAGCGTTGTGGTTCACATGGTGACAAGTCACATGATTAGTATCATCCACCCCCAGCGTCTCGCGGTGTTTACGCAAGACACTATTTAAATGACCATCTGTGATACTTGAGCAGTCCCCTTGAGAAAGGCACATAGCGCCGAAACGCGCGTTGGGGATACACACATGGAGTGTGCTCTTTTCCCCCTACAGAGGTAAAAAAAACTTTTTTGACTTGTATCCATCTATATATTGTGGTGATAGGGAATGTGACCATCGGTTCATGGTGATGATGCTGCTCTTCCTGACTGAACATAAATGTTCGTATGTATATTTGATTCATATAGCGCAGCATTTTGTCCATTTCAATTTACTTTAAATAACGGACACCTTCCATGTAATAGCCACACTTCGTGTGATGTAGTGCTTGATTTTAATGCTTTTATGCAATTGTGTATTGATCTATGCAACTATATGTGGATTTATGTGTATTTATCGTCTCCCCAGATTCTCTGATGTTTAATATTCAATAAAGTATTTTTGTATTTTTCTAACAATTGGGCTATTATCGTTGTTTGTGCTTTGCACTCCTTCTTTTTGCTATATGTTAACGATGGCCCCTATATAATCCGACTAGAAGATTGCAATAATGACAATTGTGGATATACCATATATTACTTAGTTACATAATAGTGGCAATTCTAAGTCTGATTCTAATTTCTTTCTCTCTACCACTGAATGATAGCAGCGTAACATAAACTCAAATACAGTGTCTTATTTTTGGGAGGTCTAACTGTATTCCCATGCACCTCTGTCTTCACACCCAGACATGGGTATAAGCTTCCTGATTTTGTCTATTTGTTCTTGTCCTCCACCTTCTCCTCATCCTTCACATCCTCCTCCATATCACTACCATATCTACCATATCACCATATCTACGTCTCTTGCAAGGGGCAGTGGAGTTCCTCCAAATTTTTGACAGCCGTTGCATTCACTGCATAGGCAAACAGTATGGGAGACCCACTTCCTAATAATGGGAAAATTGTTATCAGGAGGCCCTCCAACCTCTACATCTCTTGCAAGGTCATTGGAGTGCCTCGTAATTTTTGGCAGCCGTTGCATTCACTGCATAGGCAAATAGTATGGGAGACCAACTCTTTTTTAATGGGAACATGTCGTACTCATTACTGTAGCCCAGCTCCATGTGTCTTTAAATTGTTAATTGGGTTTTTTCTAAATTTTGGCAGCCGTTGGACTCACTGCATACCCTATAACTGGGTACATGTCGTTTGTAACCTCTCTGGCGGCGTGCTTGCATAGTGCACCACCTCCCACTATGCAAGACCACAATCTTACCTGTCAGTCCAGCCTGTAAACCGTGCTCCAGATTCTTGCTGTGTGCATGTCTCTTGACTGACTGCTTAGGGTGGCGGCCCGGTTACTTCCTGATTCTTATAGCTGCTGTGGTGCACCTCTATTGCGTCTCTAGCCTTTTGCTGTGAGTCTCTGGATATTTAAACCCCCTCCACCCAGTAGGAGGTGCCTGAGCAACACTAACATTCAGTGTGTGCTTTTCTCTGAAGTTGCCAGGTCCAGTTCTATTTCTGTCTGTCTCGCCACTCTGGGGGCTGCATTCCCAGACCTGTTATCTGTGACTTCTAGTCTGTTTCTGCCTCTGGGGGCCTTATACCCAGGCTCATTCCTGTAATTCGCTGCAGTAACAGTTCCTGTCTGAACTGTCTCCTAGCCTCTTATCTGTTTTGTCTCTATGTCCATTTCCTCCCTTTTTCTGCAGTGTCTGAACCAGCACTTGGCTATACCTAGGCTCGTTTCTGTATTTCGTTGCAGTAACAGTTCCTGTCTGAACTGTCTCCTAACCTGTTACCTGTTTTGTCTCTGTCCGTTTCCTCCCTTTTTCTGCAGTGTCTGAACCAGCACCTAGCTCCAACTCGTTGTCTCTGTACTTCTGTTTGTGAGTTTTGTGTCCACTCGCTACTTCATAGGAAGTACCTTGTGTGTATCTGGTTCTGCTTGTTCCCTTTGCCTTCTTTGGTATCTTTCTGTATTTTCCAGTCTGTTCCATGGGAACAGGGCTCTGTCCTTTCTGTCTTGTTCACTGTACGTGCGGTTTCGCTCTGCTCTTAATTGCCCACCGCTCCGGCGGTTCCCCTCTGCTCTGCCTTGCCCACCGCTCCGGCGGTTCCCCTCTGCTCTGCCTTGTTCACCGCTCCAGCGGTTCCTTTCTGCTCTGTCTTGCATACCGCACCAGCGGTTTTAGCTCTGCTCTGCTTGTTCACCGCGGTTGCTGGTTTCTGCTCTGCTTTGCTTGTCTACCGCTTCTGCGTTTTTTTGCTCTGCTCGGCTTGTCTACCGCATCTGCGGGTTTTGCTCTGCCCAGCTTGTCTACCGCATCTGCTGCTTTGTCTCTGTCTCCCAGTCTGTATTGGAGTCTATCCTGCTTGCGCTCCAACCTGCTAGTACCTGCCTGTTTGCACTCCAGCTGTGCTTGCCAGTATTTCCCTGTCTGTACACCAACCGTGCTTGCCAGTACCCCCCCTGTCTGCATACCAGCCGTGCTTGCCTATACCCACCTGTCTGTATGCCAGCCTGGCCTGCCTGTTCCTGCATTCCCCGGTGTGGGTCAACAGCTGTGACCGGGGTCTAACCTGGTGTAGCACCTGGTCCCTCTGCTCGGTTCCTCCTTGGTTCACGGAGTCGTTAGCCGCCGTGCGACCTTGGTCGGATCGGGTAGATACTTAGTTGCGCCCCTCCAGGCACTCCTCGGTTCATGGTACAGTGGGACCACTAATCACACTCACACCAGTCAGGCCGCGAGTGTAACATCGTTACTGTGCCCAGCTCTATGTGTCTTTAAATTGTTAGGGTATGTGCACACGATGCAGAAATGAAGCAGAAAATTTCTGCATCATTTCTGCATCTCCCTGGCAGAAAAAACGCATGCAGATTGTGCATGCGTTTTTCCTGCAGAATACATGCGGATCCACATGCAGATTCACATGCGTTTCCGCATGCAGATTGACAAGCGCTTTCCAGGCGATGTTAGCATCACCTGGAAAGTGCTTGATAACTAGGTCACACTATATAAATCCATGCAAACAGCATGGATTTATATAGTGTGACCCGAGAGAGTGTATATACTTACCTCCGATGGCCCGCGCTGTCCTGCTCACTCCGTTCTCCCGGCTGCCGGCAACTTTGAATTGAAAGACCTGCCGACGTCAGCGTCACGTGACCCGTCACATGACTCTGACGTCACCGCAGGTCCTACAACTCACTGCAAGTGCCGGGAACCAAGCGGGAGCGCTGCGCGGGCCGACAGAAGGTAAGAATACATTTATTTTTTATTTTATTCTTCTTTTTACAGCTTTTTTAATGGTACCTGGGTGTGGATGAGACTCTCCTCTCCTCCACACCCGGGTACCATCCGCACATTAGAACGCACCAATTACGCAAGTACAAATGCTGTCTTGCGGAATTGGCGCATTCTAATGCAAGTCAATGTCGGCGAAATCGCCGCGTTTCCGCAAAATTAATTGACATGCTGCGGATTTTTGACCGCAGCGTTAACGCTGCGGAAAAATCCGCACCATGGGCACAGCACATGCGGATTTCCATTGGGGAACATTGCTGCCCTTCTACCATGCGTTTTTCATGCGTTTCCGCGGCGTTTACGCAACTGCAAAAACGCCGCGGAAACGCATGAAATACGCATCGTGTGAACACAGCCTTAGTGGGGTTTTTCCTAAATTTTGGCAGCTGTTGGACTCACTGCATACCCTATAACTGTATAGCAGATCCTTATCCTTTCTAATGGGAACATGTCATTACTGTGGCCCAGCTCTATGTGTCTTTAAATTGTTAGTGGGGTTTTTCCCAAATTTTGGCAGCCCTTGCAGTCACAGCATGGGCATTACCACTATAGGAGACCCACTCCTTTATAATGGGAATATTTTTTTTACTGAGACCCTCCTCTATGTCTCTTCAAAGGGGTATTGGGTTACGTCCAAATTTTTGGCAGCCCTTGCAGTCACTGCATACGCAATAACAGTATAGGAGACCCACTCTTTAATAATGGGAACAACAAAGCATAGCCGACTGCTGGCCCTTTAAGAATAGTAAGGCAGTAAAAATAGTGTTTGTGACTTTCACAATCCCTCCTTCATAAATGAAACAGGATGTGTCTGATGATGTTTCACACACCACATGGCCAGATAAGGTTGTAAAATGTTAAAATGCCATTTCCTGCTGAATGCATTTGTCACGGTTGAAAGAAATGCAAAAATGCATCAAAAACGCTGTGTGTGAACATAGCCCAAGGTGTGAAGGAGGATTTTTGTTTTTGGTTATTGATTTTGCCTTATATACAAGTCATTACCCTGGAAAGGATGTTCCTTAACCGGTTCCCGACCGCCCACTGTAGATAAACGTCGGCGCTTGCTGGGCTCTGTGCAGCGCCGACGTTTAAAAACGGTGGGTGGTCTCGCAGCGCTCAGGACCCCTAGGGTCCTGCAAGCGCTGCGATTCCGGTGCAGAGCGTTAGCTCTGACAGGGAACATCATCGGGACCTGATTAGATCAGGTCCCAGTGATGTTAACCCTTAGCTGTCTTCTATATGCTGTGATCTATAGTGATCACGGCATATAGGAGACAGCAGGAGGAGAGGGGGTCGTCAACTTACCTCTCCGAAGACCTCCGTGTCCTTCCAGGACCTGGGGTTGCTATGGCAGCTGGAGGTCACATGACCGCCTCCAGCTCTGCCATATATGGTGTCCTGTCTGGCTCAGCTGCAGCTGTAGCCAGACAGGAGACTCTGACTGAAACAGTCAGGGAAGATCTCATGTAATGTAATATATGTCTATTACATTACATGAGATCAGAGATCAGAAAAATAAAGATTAATGTCCCATACAGGGACTAAGAAAAAATGTGAAAAAAAGTAAAAAAAAAGTTTTTAAACTATTAATAAAAAAATCACAAAATAAATAAAAATAAATAAATAAAATATTAAACCAATAAATCCGTATATTTTTACAAAACCAAAAAAAGTACACATATTTGGTATCGCCGCGTCCGAAACAACCCGAGCTATAAAACTGTCACACTAATTAACTCCTTCTGTGCACACCGTAATAAAAATAAATAAAAAACGGAGCAAAAAAATATGCTTTTTCATCATATTGCCAAACAAAAAGTGGAAAAAAATGCGATCAAAAAACAAAATAGAAATAAAAATGGTACCACTGAAAACGTCATCTTGTTACGCAAAAAAAAAGCCGCCATACAGCTCCATCAGCCGAAAAATAAAAAAGTTATAGCGCTCAGAATAAAGCAATGCAAAAAAAATATTTTTTTCTATAAAATAGTTTTATTGTGTAAAAACGCCAAAACATAAAAAAAATACAGTAAGTGTAGTATCGCTGTAAACGTACTGACCCGAAGAATAACGCTGCCTGATCACTTTTACCACACGCAGAACGGCATAAAAAAAACTCAAAAAACAATTCCTGAATTGTTTGTTTTTGTTAATTTTACCTCCCAAAAAACGGAATAGAAAGCGATCAAAAAATGTCACGTCCCCAAAAATGGTACCAATAAAAATGTCAACTCGTCCCGCAAAAAACAAGCCGTCACATGACTCTGTCGGCCGAAATATGGAAAAATTATAGCTCTCAAAATATGGTGATGCAAAAACTAGATTTTGCAAAAAAAGCGTCTTTTAGTGTGTGACAGCTGTCAATCATAAAAACCCGATATCAATCTGGTATCTCTGTAATCACACCGACCCGAAGAATAAAGTAATCTAATCAGTTATATCACACTAGGAACGGCGTAAAAAATAAATAAAACCAATTCTTCACCTGCTACTGATTTGTTTATTATGTCCCCAAAGATCCCAGTAAGGCTCTGCCCACATTTATCCTGTGCTCTGCGCTGAGCACTTACACCAGGGTTTCCGTGTAAATCTCTGAAATACATGATTCAGCCGGAACCCATGACGGAAGATTCCCTGTAATGAGACAGATATAGGCCACTGTGGACGCCGTCTAGCCTGGGATCCCACGGTGTCATTTGTTTTAGGCGTGCATAAAAGTGCGGTTGGCCACAGTTTTGTGCACTTCTGAAAAAAAGGACACCGCTACACAGAGGCCAGACGGTGTCCAGAGTAACTCTGCTGCCTCATTACAGTGAATGGATCCTGCAGGGGTTTCATCTGAATTACATCACTTGGAAATTTAGATGGAAACCCCGATGTAAGTGCTCAGCCTAGAGCGCCGGATAAATGTTACGTAAAATGTTCCCAATAAAAGCTTCAACTCAGTCCTCAAAAAAAGCTAGTCCCCACTCAGGTCCGTCATCTGTTAAAAATATAAGGGACTTCCAAGTTACTGGTAGTAGAAAGGCTCTGGAAAAGCAAAATGACCCTTGCCCCCCAAAAGAAATTCAGAAAATTTTGTGCTCCCAAATCCAAATGCCTATTCTACAATAATTTGTTCTCCAATTGTCAAATAGCACTCCGTCCCCCCCAGATCTCACCGTATGGCTAAGCGGTACGATACAGCCACATATGGGGTATTGACACTTTTAGAAGAAATTGTGTGACACATTTCGGCACCATTTTTACCCATTGCCCTGTGTGAAAATGTAAAATCTGAGGGTAAAACATTTTTTTGTGGTAAAAATACAATTATGTTTTCTTCACTGCCCAATGGTATAAATTTAAAAATTAAAAAATACTCACTACTTCCCTAGATGAATTCCTTGAGAGGTGTAGTTTACAAAATGGGGTCATTTGTGGAGGTTTCTGCTGTTTTGGCATGTCAGCGACTCTTCAAATGTGACATGGTGTCTGCTGCCTATCCCAGCCAACATAGCGCTCCTTTCTCTTCCGAACCCTGCCGTACACCAAAGCAGTGGTTTTCCCCCACATATGGGGTATCGGCGTACTCAGGAGAAATTGTACAACAAATTTCATGGTGCAATTTCTCCGGTTATCCTTATGATAATGCAAAATTAGGGGATGAAAAACATTTTTTATGGGAAAAATGTGAAAATTTTATTTTCACGGCTCAATATTATAAACTTCTGTGAAGCAGCTGGGGGTGCAAGGTGCTCACCACACATCTAGATAAGTTCCCTAAGGGGTCTAGTTTCCAAAATGGTGGCACTTGTGGGGAGTTTCCGCTGTTTAGACACATTAGGGGCTCCACAAATGTGACATGGCGTCCGCTAATTATTCAAATAAATTTTACATTCAAAAAGTCAAATGGCGCTCCTTCCCTTTCAAACCCTGCCGTGCGCCCAAACAGTGGTTTTCCCTCACATATGGGGTATCGGCGTGTTCAGGAGAAATTGCACAACAAACTTCATGGTGCAATTTATCCTGTTACCCTTATGATAATACAAAATTAGAGAATGAAAAAGATTTTTTGTGGGAAAAATGTGAAAATTTTATTTTTACGGCTCAATATTATAAACTTCTGTGAAGCAGCTGGGGGTGCGAGGTGCTCACCACACATCTAGATAAGTTCCCTAAGGGGTCTAGTTTCCAAAATGGTGGCACTTATGGGGGGTTTCCACTGTTTAGTCACATTAGGGGCTCCCCAAATGCGACATGGCGTCTGCTAATTATTCAAACAAATTTTACATTCAAAAAGTCAAATGGCGCTCCTTCCCTTTCAAACCCTGCCATGCGCCCAAACAGTAATTTGCCTCCGCATATGGGGTATCAGCGTGTTCAGGAGAAATTGCACAACAAATTTCATGGTGCAATTTATCCTATTACCCTTATGATAATGCAAAATTAAGGGATGAAAAACGGTTTTGTAGGGAAAAATGTGAAAATTTTATTTTTACAGCTCAATATTATAAACTTCTGTGAAGCACCTTGGGGTTCAAGGTGCTCACCACACATCTAGATAAGTTCCCTAAGGGGTCTAGTTTCCAAAATGGTGTCACTTGTGGGGGGTTTCCACTGTTTAGGCACATCAGGAGCTCTCCAAACGCAACATGGCGTCTGCTAATTATTCAGACAAATTTTACATTCAAAAAGTCTAATGGCGCTCCTTCCTTTCCGAGCCCTGCCGTGCGCCCAAACAGTGGTTTTCCCTCACATATGGGGTATCAGCACGCTCAAGAGAAATTGCACAAAAAATTTTGGGGTCCATTTTTTTCCTGTTACCCCTGTGAAAATAAAAAAAATTGGGTCTAAAGTAACATTTTTGTGAAAAAAGTTAAATGTTAATTTTTTTCTTCCACATTCCAAAAATTTCTGTGAAGCACCTGAAGGGTTAATAAAGTTCTTGAATGTGGTTTTGAGCACCTTGAGGGGTGCAGTTTTTAGAACGGTGTCACTTTTGGGTATTTTCTGTCATAAAGACCCCTCAAAGTGACTTCAAATATGATGTGGTCGCTAAAAAAATGTTTTTGTAAATTTTGTTGGAAAAATGAGAAATCGCTGGTCAACTTTTAACCCTTATAGCTCCCTAACAAAAAAAAATTTTGGTTCCAAAATTGTGCTGATGTAAAGTAGACATGTGGGAAATGTTATTTATTAAGTATTTTGTGTGACATATTTCTCTGATTTAAGGGCTTAAAAATTCAAAGTTTGAAAATTGCAAAATTTTCAAAATTTTCGCCAAATTTCCGATTTTTTCACAAATAAACGCATGTGATATCAAAGAAATTTTACCACTATCATGAAGTACAATATGTCACGAAAAAACAATCTCAGAATCAGGGGGATCCGTTGAAGCGTTCCAGAGTAATTGCTTCATGTAACATACCTGGCGGCGTCCTTGCATGGTGGTCCATCTCCCACTGTGCAAGAGGGCGCACTTGATCTCCTGTCCAGAATGTCTCTCTGGCTTCCCTCCATGCTGTCTGTTTGTGTCTGTTTCTGCTACTTAAGGGCGGCGCCCGATCACTTCCTGCCTTTTGTACCTGCTGTGGGTCACACCCCTTGTGCGTCCTCAGCCTATTGCTGTCTGTCACTTGGTATATAGCTCAGCAGCTCCCTTCTATCCCTGCCTGAGCATAGTGTTTCCTTCAGTGTGTGCTTGCACTCTGAAGGTGCCAGGTCCCGTCTCTTGTCTCCTGCTTTTTGTATCAGTTCCCGTGTCTGAACTGAGTCCTGTATGTCTCCTGCTTTGCGGTATCAGCTCCCGTGTCTGAACTGAGTCCTGTATGTCTCCTGCTTTGCGGTATCAGCTCCCGTGTCTGAACTGAGTCCTGTATGTCTCCTGCTTTGCGGTATCAGCTCCCGTGTCTGAACTGAGTCCTTTCTGTGTTCTCTTGTCTGTCCTGTCTGAACACGCTCCTAGCCTGTTCCTCCTGCCTTCTAGGGGCCGATTACCTAGACCCGTTCCTGTATCTTGTCTGACCTGTCTGAACTCGCTCCTAGCCTGTTCCTCTCGCCCTCTAGTGGCCGATTTCCTAGACCCGCTCCTGTGTCTGGTCTGTCCTGTCTGAACACGCTCCTTGCCTGTTCGTTCCGCCTTTTAGTGGCCGATTTCCTCGACCCGCTCCTGTGTCTGGTCTGTCCTGTCTGAACACGCTCCTTGCCTGTTCGTTCCGCCTCTCTGGGGGCCGTATTCCCAGACCCGCTCCTGTATCCCTCTGCAGTGTCGGTCTCCTCCGTACACTCAGTTCCAGTCTGAACTCTCTCCTGTCCTTTACCTGTTTTGCCTCTATGTCCGTTCCCTTCCTTTTTCTGCAGAGTCCGAACTCGTACCTAACTCCTGCTTGTTGTCTCTGCAAGTACTGTGTGAGTATCTGGCTCTGTCTTTCCCTTCCTGTCTGTTCCGTGTGAACAGAGCCCTGTCCTCCCTGCTCAGCCTTGTCTGCACTCTAGCTGTGCTTGCCTGTAACCCTCTGCCTGTATTGTTCCTGAGTCCCGGTGTGTACTGGGTCCTATCCCGCCTGTGTTCCTACCTGCTAGTGCCTCCCTGTCTGCACTCTAGCTGTGCTAGTCTTTACCCCCCTGCCTGCATACCCGCCTGCCTGCATACCAGTCGTGCCTGCCTATACCCACCAGTCTGTGTGCCAGCCTACCAGCCTGTTCCTGTATTCCCCTGTGTGGGTCAACAGCCGTGTCCGGGGTCTGTCCTGGAGTAGCACCTGGTCCCTCTGCTCGGTTCCTCCTTGGTGCACTGGCGTCGTATGCCGTCGTGCGACCCTGGTCGGATCGGGTGAATACCTAGTCACGCCCCTCCAGGCATTCACTCTCCGGCACGGTCCAGTGGAATCACTACCAATCACACGCACACGCCGCTTAGCCCGGGCGTGTGCATAACAGCATGCTCAGGCCATGGTTCCCGTTGAGCCCCACGGCCTTCGCTCTTTGAGAAGTTTTTTCCAGCGAATACATGCATTAAATAAAATAAATAATTTTTTTTTCCCCTTTAGCTGAGTTCCAGGCGAATTACGCACCCGTCCAGATGGATCTATCAGCTCTCGTTCCTGCGGATCCGCCACGTTACTATGGGGATCCAAGACAGTGTCGTGCATTTGTGGAGCAATGCATGCTACACTTTAAGGCCTACCCTCTCTATTTTCCTTCCGATTGGGCTAAAGTGGCCTTTATGATTGACTACCTAGCGGGTGATGCCTTGAAATGGGTCACCCCCCTATGGGAAGCATGGGATCCTGTCATCCTTGACCTGCAGGCCTTCCTGGTGGCCTTTCGTATGGTCTTCGAGGACCCTAACTCTGAAGCCCCTGCTGAAGCTTCACTTCCCAATATCCCGGAGCAGCCCCGACGGGTAATGTGTGTGGGTAGCGCAATAGTCCTCCAGCCCAATGAGACTACTGCCCACCCAGAATCCTCACAGGGTGACTACGCTTTCCGGAATACTTCTCTCAACCTCAAGAGGCAGTCCAGACGTGCTAGACTTAGAGGCAAGCCGTCACGCCAGGGTCTGTCCTCCCTGAGACCTCCTGACCCCAACCTTGAAGTCCCTACTGAAGCTTCATCTCCCTGTATCCCGGAGAAACCCCAATGGGTAATGTGCGTGGGTAGTGCACCAGTTCTCCTGGCCGAAGAGACTTCTGCCCATCCAGACTCCACACAGGAGAACTTCCTGCACCCGGCATCAGATGCTTCTTTCTCTTTAACCGGTGTGCATGTCCAAGGATGCTCCAAAGCTGTGGTTACCTCAGAGTCTGTGCACCTCTACTACCTGGCGGAGGATCCCCTGTTGCCTCCTGAACCCTCCGGGATACCACTCGATGACAAATGGAGAGAGACTTCTCTACACCCAGTACTCAATACTTTGTCCGCTTCGTCCTGTGAGCCTGACAATGGGTACCCCAAAGTGGTAGTTACCTCCGAGTCTCTACACCCCTCCGACCAGGCGGAGGATCTCCAGTTGTCTCCTGAACCCTTCGGGGTGCTACCTGGTAGCGAAAGGACAGAGACTCTCCTATACTCTGTACCTGATACCTCGCTCGCTTCGTCCAGTGAGTCCAACTTAGTGTACTCCGAAGCAGAGGTTACTCCTGAGTCTCTACACCCCTCCGACCAGGCGGAGGACCTCCAGTTGTGTTCAGAATCCTTCGGGGTGCCACCTGGTGGTGAATGGACAGAGACTTTCCTATATCCTGGATCTGATACCTCGCTTGCTTCGTCCAGTGAGTCCAACCTAGTGTACTCCGAAGCAGAGGTTACTCCTGAGTCTCTACACCCCTCCGACCAGGCGGAGGACCTCCAGTTGTGTTCAGAATCCTCCGGGGTGCCACCTGGTGGTGAATGGACAGAGACTTTCCTATATCCTGGATCTGATACCTCGCTTGCTTCGTCCAGTGAGTCCGACCTAGTGTACTCTGAAGCAGAGGTTACCCGTGAGTCTCTACACCCCTCTGACCAGGCGGAGGACCGCCAGCTGTCTCCAGAACCCTTCGGGGTGCCACCTGGTGGTGAATGGACAGAGACTTTCCTATACTCGGTACCCGATACCTCGCCTGCTTCCTCCAGTGAGTCCGACCTAGTGTACTCTGAAGCAGTTGTTTTCTCTGAGCCTCTGCACTCTTCTGACCCGGCGGAGGACCTCCAGTTGTTTCCTGAATCCTCCGGGATACCACCAGATAACAAAGAGACAGTGACTTTTCCTCATTATGTACCTGATAACCCGTCTATTTCTTCCTGTGAGCTTGACAAGATGTACCTCGAAGCAGAGATTACCCTTAAGTCTCTGTCCCCCTCCAACCCAGTGAACGACTGGTCCTCGAATTCCCTGCGGAAGATTCTGGCAGGCCTGAAGAAGAGGGGGCGTAAGGGGGGAGGTACTGTAACATACCTGGCGGCGTCCTTGCATGGTGGTCCATCTCCCACTGTGCAAGAGGGCGCACTTGATCTCCTGTCCAGAATGTCTCTCTGGCTTCCCTCCATGCTGTCTGTTTGTGTCTGTTTCTGCTGCTTAAGGGCGGCGCCCGATCACTTCCTGCCTTTTGTACCTGCTGTGGGTCACACCCCTTGTGCGTCCTCAGCCTATTGCTGTCTGTCACTTGGTATATAGCTCAGCAGCTCCCTTCTATCCCTGCCTGAGCATAGTGTTTCCTTCAGTGTGTGCTTGCACTCTGAAGGTGCCAGGTCCCGTCTCTTGTCTCCTGCTTTTTGTATCAGTTCCCGTGTCTGAACTGAGTCCTGTATGTCTCCTGCTTTGCGGTATCAGCTCCCGTGTCTGAACTGAGTCCTGTATGTCTCCTGCTTTGCGGTATCAGCTCCCGTGTCTGAACTGAGTCCTGTATGTCTCCTGCTTTGCGGTATCAGCTCCCGTGTCTGAACTGAGTCCTTTCTGTGTTCTCTTGTCTGTCCTGTCTGAACACGCTCCTAGCCTGTTCCTCCTGCCTTCTAGGGGCCGATTACCTAGACCCGTTCCTGTATCTTGTCTGACCTGTCTGAACTCGCTCCTAGCCTGTTCCTCTCGCCCTCTAGTGGCCGATTTCCTAGACCCGCTCCTGTGTCTGGTCTGTCCTGTCTGAACACGCTCCTTGCCTGTTCGTTCCGCCTTTTAGTGGCCGATTTCCTCGACCCGCTCCTGTGTCTGGTCTGTCCTGTCTGAACACGCTCCTTGCCTGTTCGTTCCGCCTCTCTGGGGGCCGTATTCCCAGACCCGCTCCTGTATCCCTCTGCAGTGTCGGTCTCCTCCGTACACTCAGTTCCAGTCTGAACTCTCTCCTGTCCTTTACCTGTTTTGCCTCTATGTCCGTTCCCTTCCTTTTTCTGCAGAGTCCGAACTCGTACCTAACTCCTGCTTGTTGTCTCTGCAAGTACTGTGTGAGTATCTGGCTCTGTCTTTCCCTTCCTGTCTGTTCCGTGTGAACAGAGCCCTGTCCTCCCTGCTCAGCCTTGTCTGCACTCTAGCTGTGCTTGCCTGTAACCCTCTGCCTGTATTGTTCCTGAGTCCCGGTGTGTACTGGGTCCTATCCCGCCTGTGTTCCTACCTGCTAGTGCCTCCCTGTCTGCACTCTAGCTGTGCTAGTCTTTACCCCCCTGCCTGCATACCCGCCTGCCTGCATACCAGTCGTGCCTGCCTATACCCACCAGTCTGTGTGCCAGCCTACCAGCCTGTTCCTGTATTCCCCTGTGTGGGTCAACAGCCGTGTCCGGGGTCTGTCCTGGAGTAGCACCTGGTCCCTCTGCTCGGTTCCTCCTTGGTGCACTGGCGTCGTATGCCGTCGTGCGACCCTGGTCGGATCGGGTGAATACCTAGTCACGCGCCTCCAGGCATTCACTCTCCGGCACGGTCCAGTGGAATCACTACCAATCACACGCACACGCCGCTTAGCCCGGGCGTGTGCATAACACTTCATAAAGTGACAGTGGTCAGAATTGAAAAAATTGGCCCGGTCACGAAGGCAAAAACAGGCTCTGGTGCGAAGTGGTTAACATATTTCCCAGGAAAATCCATTTTGGTTTAGTTTTTGTATGTTTTATTGTGAGTCCGTAAAAGTGGCGTAATACCTCTGACAACATTGTTGACATCATTGACCTGGGAGTCAGAAATGCTTCCAGGAGTCTTCCCCATGCTGTTCCCATGTCATTTGAGTACTGTTCCCATCGATTTGGGCAATTTTTAGGCCCTCTGCAGACCGCCAGGGGGGGGGGCGCCGAAAGAATGCTGGAGTTTCCCATAGACTTACATTGGGCTCGTTACTTGGACCGAGCAGCCGAGTATTCCAATTTGCTTGACTCGAGCAGCGAGCACCCGAGCATTTTAGTGCTCGCTCGTCACTAGTTTTCAGCTATACCATTTTTATTTCCATTAGACTTTTTCATCGTGTTTTATTCCACTCTTTGTTTGGTGGTAAGATGAAAAAGAATAGTTTTTTTTTTACAATGTTCACTGAAGGCGTTAAGTAGTGTGACCTTTTTATAGGCCGTGGACGTGATGATAACAAATATGTGGACCTTTTTGGTTTATTTTAGTTTTTATATGAATTTACCCATTTATTGATATAACATTATTTTCATTTTTTTTTGTTTATTTTTTGATTAGGTTTTTTTTTTTATATTTTTTCACATTCTTTTTTTTACTTTTTCATTTAGTCCCTCTATGGGACTAGCTTTTATTAGTATAATCGCTGTTATAAAGCATTGCAATGAATTCTACCTGTCAGTGTTACAGTGATAGAAGCCTCTGAGACCATGCTCCTAGCTTGGTCTAAGCAGGCCACCGTCGCTGGGATACCTGGAGGCGCGGGTTGTCATGACAACAGGATCACTGACTAAGGGCGTAACCAGAAACGCGTCGAGATTGCATCTCCGCTATCATGGACTTTTATATATTTTAATATTTTGCACCAATAAAGTGAGAATTATTTTTTATTGGAGACTTTTCCCACTTTCTCCTTATGTACACTGGCCGAGAGTCACGGCATTGTGGGTCTGAGCCCAGAAGATATGAGCAGCAGGATGGATTAAATGCATGGTGAGGCTTATATTGTTTTTTTTGTAAAGAATTGTCCAATCAGTCAGTAAGGATTTAGGGCCCTTTTACATGGCGA